>NW_023602735.1:0-10772 GCF_014898055.3 Talpa occidentalis
CAAGGTAAAAGTACCTCAAAATTATGCCATAATGGTCCATAGCCATATAACATGGTGGAGTGCAATTTATGATGACAAGCTTTTTGAACTATAAATAAAGATGTTGATGAGGCTCACAAGGTGCAGGAATTGTGAACTTTGATAAAAATGTTTTAACATGGAGAAGAGAAATATAATTTAATGAATTGCATCTCTATCTTCTATAAAGAACATTTAGCCAGTAAATGAGATATGTAGAGTCAGCTTGGTTTTCTTTTTTTTCTTAAGGCAAATAAACTTTTTTATATTGTTTTCTTTAATATTTTATTTTATATAATTCTTACATCATTTTTCATCTTTGCACAATGTTACATTTTCAATTATGTTCCCCATACAATTGCACCCCATTTATTTTGACTCTAGTTCTTCCTCTCCCCGCCCCTCGCTCCCCCAACCCCGTAGTGTGTTTCTCTGGTTTATAGTTACTTGTGATTTTTGATTTTTTACTACTTGTATTGATTAGACTTTTCCTGGTCTCTCATTTAAGTTTCTAAATTCTGCTATGAGTGAGACATCTGGTATTTTGCTTTTTCTTTCTTGACTTATTTCGCTGAGCATGATCCCTTCTACTCCATTCATGTTGCTGCAAACTGCATGTGTTTATCTTTTTTGATTGCTGAGTAATATTCCATTGTGTATTTGTACCACATCTTCTTGATCCAGTCATCTATTTTTTGGGCATTTGAGTTGTTTCCATAGTTTAGCTATTATAAATAGTGCTTATTAACATAGGCATGCAGGTGCCCTTTGGAATGGTTAAAACAGAAATGGATACAACAAGGAAAAAAATGTGAAAAAGTTCCAAACAGAGAACAGAGCTAACGTATAAGATAACTAAACATACTAGAGAATTTTTTCAACAAGCATATTACACTTGATCTTATCCAAAACGCCAAGAAGGGATCAAACAGCATATTAAATGAAGCAGGAGGTAGAATTAGTAAGTTGGAAGATAGGATAGTGAAAAGTTACCACAACAGAACAGAAATAATAATAATAATAATAAAATATAATATAAATATAGCTAAGGAACTTGCAGGGAAACATTGAGAGAATAATATTCACATTATATGGGTGTCAGGAGGAGAAAGGAGAAAGGGACATAAATTTTATTTGAAGAAATAATGACTGAGAATTTCCTGGCAATGGGAAGGGAAATGGAAATACAGATCTAGGAAGCTCAGGCAGTTCCAAAAATAGATGAAACCATGGGAACCAGCAACAACTCACAATATTAAAATGGAAAACATTAGAACAAATGATAAAAACTTAAAGTAGCACGACAAAAACATGATTTTACATATAAGGTAGCCCACATAAAATCAGTAGATTAACAACAGAAACCTGCAGGCTAGATATAATTCACATGATATATTCAAAGTGCTGAAGGGAAAAAAATCCAACCAAGAAGAGTCTATTCAGAAAAGTTATCACTTAAAATTGAAGAATAAAAAGAGCTTTTTCAGCAATAAAAATTAAATGATTCATCACCACTAAACCAGACTTGCAAGAAAAATGAAAGATGCTTTGTAAAATTTAATGTAACCCCAACAGGAAGTGAAAAGAAGACAAGGGAAAAAAAATCTCATTGACAAAGGCAAAATGCAATAAAAGTGGTAATCAATCAAAATGAAGATTAATCAAATCAACAAATATTAATAGAATATTAATATTGCTGGCACACAGAAGTTCCATCATTTTACTTTAAAATAAATACAAAAGCAAACACTATGAACACTGATACAAATTTGTAAGGAAAAAACAAATAAAATTTCTTGATACAAAATGCTGAATAATCATACCTGCATGGTCAGATTATTTTTTTTTACTTTTATATTTTTTCTATTTTAAAATTCTCCCTTCAAAGTAAATTTCCAGATCAGCAGCCTGGACAGTCCTTAGAAGCTTTTTTAGAAAGGCAGAATCTCAAATTATCCCTGACCTAATGAATGTGAATCTGACTTCAACATAAATCACAAAGAGAATTGCATCCACATTAAAGTTTGAGAAATACTGTTCTATAGTATAGAATTATGTACTCAGGAAAAAAAAAAAATTTTCATAAAAGGTTAATTAGCATTAATTTGGGATGAATGAGGCAGTGTTTGAAAATTGGGAAGATAACAGCTAATTGCCTTATAATTAGGATTTTATAGCTAAGGGAAAAAGACTTATTTTATTTTTTTTTTTTTATTAGATAATAAAATTTTATTGTTATATTCCCCATACAATTGCAGCCCCCCCATTCTGACCCCAATCCCTCCCCTCCCGCCCGCCCCCTAAAAGTGTCTCTGGTTCATAGTTTTTTGTTGATTTTGATTTTCACTTCTTATAGTTATCATTTTCCTGGTCCCTTATTTAAGTTTCTAGATTCCTGCTATGAGTGAGACCATCCAGTATTTTTCTTTTCTTTTTGGCTTATTTCACTGAGCATGATCCCTTCCAGCGCCATCCATGTTGCTGCAAATTGCATGTGTTTATCTTTTTTGAATGCTGAGTAATATTCCATGGTATATATGTACCACATCTTCTTGATCCAGTCATCTATTTTTGGGCATTTGGGCTGTTCCAAGCTTAGCTATTGTAAATAGTGCTGCTATAAACATAGGGGTGCAGGTGTTCTTTGGAATTGATGTTTCTGTGTCCTTTGGTAAATTCCTAGGAGTGGAATTGCTGGATCATATGGAAGCTCTTATGTTTAGTAGGTCCAGAAATCCACACAGCTTTCCACAGTGGTTGGACCAGTTTGCACTCCACCAACAGTGCAGAAGAGTTCCTTTTTCTCCCACCCCTCGCCAAATTTTTTTGTTGCTAGTTTTTTTAATATGTGCCATTCTCACTGGTGTAAGATGGTATCTCATGGTAAGTTTTGATTTGCATTTCCCTGATGACAAGTGATGTTAACATTTTTCATATGCCTGTTGGCCATTTGCATTTCCTCTTCTGAGAAGTTTCTTTTTAGCTCTTCTGCCCTTTTTTGACTGGATTCTTTTTCTTTGTTGTTGTTGAGTCTCATCAGCTCTTTGCAGGATTTTTGTGATCAGTCCATTATCATTAGTGTTGGGTGCAAAAATGTTCTCCAGTTGGTGGGGTTTCTCTTTGTTTTTGTTATTGTCTTTTTGCTGTGCAGAATCTCTTTAATTTGATGTAGTCCCATCTATTTATCTTCACCTTTACTATCACTGCTTTGGGTGATGTGTCTGTAAAGATGTCTTTGATGTGCAAATCACGTAGTGTTTCGCCTATATTTCCTTTTATATATTTTATGGTTTCAGGTCTTATGTCTAGTTCTTTAATCCATTTTGAGTTGATTTTTGTGTATGGTGTGAGGTGGTGGTCAAGCTTCATTCTTTTGCATGTAGCGACCAGTTTTCCCAGCACCATTTATTGAACAACTTTCTTTGCTCCAATGCATAGTTTTGCTCCTTTGTCAAAGATTAGTTGACCATAAATCTTGGGTTTATTTCTGGATTTTCCTATTCGATTCCATTGGTCTGTATGTCTGTTCTTGTTCCAATACCATGCAGTTTTGATGATTATGGCTTTGTAGTAGAGTTTGAAGTCTGGGAGTGTGATGCCTCCATTCCTTCTTTTTTTTTAAGGAGAGCTTTGGCTATTCGGGGTTTTTTGTGATTCCATATGAATTTCATCAATAATTGTTCTATTTCTTTGAAGAATGACATTGAAATTTTGATTGGAAATAGCATTGATCTGTATATTGCTTTTGGAAGGATGGCCATTTTTAATAATGTTTATTCTTCAATCCATGAGCAGGGGATGTCTCCATTTCTTTGTGTCTTCTTCTATTTCTTTTAACAGTGTTTTATAGTTTTCTTTGTATAGGTCCTTTACCTCTTTTGTTAGATTTATTCCCAAATATTTGATTTTTTTTGTTTCATAACGAAAGGGATGGTTTTTTTGATTTTCTTCTTCTTCAGATTATTGTTTGTGTAATAGGAAGGCTACTGACTTTTGCGTGTTGATTTTTGTATCCTGCACTTTACTGAACTGATTGATGAGTTGAATTAGCTTTTTCTGTGGAGTTTTTGGGGTTCTCTATGTATAATATCATATGGTCTGCAAATAGTGATAGTTTGACTTCTTCTTTTCCTATTTGGATTCCTTGGATGTCTTTCTCTTGTCTTATTGCCCTGGCTAGGAACTTCCAGTATTATATTGAAAAAGAGTGGTGAGAAGTGGACATCCTTGTCTTGTTCCAGAATCTTAATGGAATTGCTTTCAGCTTTTCACCATTGAGAATGATACTTGCTGTTGGCTTGTCATAGATGGCCTTTTATGATGTTAAGGTATGTTCCTTGTATCCCAAGAAATTTCAAGGGCTTTTATCATGAATGGGTGTGGCACTTTGCGAAAGCTTTCTCAGCATCTATTGATATTATCATATGGTTTTTATATTTCTTTTTGTTGATGTGTTGGATAACGTTGATTGATTTCGGATGTTAAACCATCCTTGTGTCCCTGGAATGAATCCTACTTGGTCGTGGTGAATTATCTTATGGATACATTGTTGGATTCTGATGGCTAGAATTTTATTGAGGATTTTTGCATCAGTGTTCATTAGGGAGATTGGCCTGTAGTTTTCCTTTTTTGTGTTTTCCTTGTTCGGTTTTGGTATTAGTGTAATGTTGGCTTCATAGACGTGTTTGGTATTGTCCCTTCCTTCTCAATTTTTGGAAGAGTTTGTGAAGGATAGGCCACTAATTCGTCTCTGAATGTTTGGTAGAATTCATTTGTAAATCCATCAGGTCCTGGCTTTTGTTTTTGGGGAGGTTTTTTGATTACCATTTCAATTTCGCTGCTTGTAATTGGTCTGTTTAGGTGCTCAATTTCCTTCTTTATCTACCTTGGGTGATTGTAGAGTTGTAGGAATTTGTCCATCTCCTCTAGATTGTTAAACTTGTTCCATATCACTGTTAATAGTAGTTACTGATTATTTCTTTGATTTCTGCTGTGTCCGTTGTGATTTCTCCTCTTTCATTGATGATCCTGTTTATTTGTGCTTCTCCTTTTTTCTTTGTGAGCCTGGCTAGAGGTTTGTCTATTTTATTGATTTTTTCAAGAACCAGCTTGGTTTTCATTGATCTTTTTGGATTGTTTTTTTTAGTTTCAATTTCATTTATTTCTGCTTTGGTTTTTATTATTTCTTTTCTTCTACTGGTTTGGGTTTTTTTGTTGTTCTTTTTCTAGATCTTTGAGCTTCGAGATGAGGTTGTTTCTTTGAGTTCTTCTTGTTTCTTGATATGAGCTTCTATTGCTATATATTTTCCTCTTATTACTGCTTTTGCTGCATCCCATACATTTAGGATATTGGTGTCCTCCTTGTCGTTCAATTCAAAAAATGTTTTAATTTCTTCTTTGATCTCCTCATTAGTCCAGTGGTCTTCCAGTAGTGTGGTTTTTAATCTCCATGAGGTAGGAAAGTTCCTTGCCTTCTTTTTTTGGTTTATTTCTAGTTTGATGCCTTCAATGGTCAGAAAAGATGGTTGATATGATTTCAATCTTGGTGTACCTGTTGATGTTTGTCCTTGTGCCCACAGTATGTGATCGATCCTGGAGAATGATCCGTGTGCGCTTGAGAAAAATGTGTACTCCGTTTTTTTTGGGGTTTAGTGTTCTATAGATGTCTGTTAAGCCCAATTGCTCTAGGTCCTTATTTAGAGCTTTGGTTTCTTTACTTATTTTTTGTCTTGTTGATCTATCCATTGTTGATAGTGGTGTGTTGAAGTCTCACACTACATATGTGTTTTCTCTGATGTCTGTTTTTAGAGAGGACAACAGTTGTCTGATATATTTTGGTGCTCCTTCGTTTGGTGAGTATATGTTAATGAGTGTTATTTCTTCTTGAAGTATTGTCCCCTTGATCATAATGTAGTGACCATTGGGGTCTCTTTTTATCTTTTTGAGTTTGAAATCTGTTTTATCTGATATAAGTATAGCTGTTCCTGCTTTCTTTTTTGGTCCATTTGCTTGTAGGATTGTTTTCCATCCTTTAACTTTGAGCCTATTTTTATTTTTGTAGCTAAATGTGTTTTCCTGGAGACAGCAAAAGGTTGGGTTTTGTTTCTTAATCCAGGCTGCAACTCTGTGTCTTTTTATTGAAGAGTTTAGTCCATTTACATTTAGAGGTAGTATTGATATGTTAGCATCTGTATTTGCCATTGTGTTTGTCTTTCCTTTGATTTTATTTATTTATTCTTTTAATAACTTTTTTTTTTTTGGCCTTCTTTCATTGTTATTCGTCCCTCTGAGGTTCTGGCTTTAGGACTCCTTGTTAATTTTTGGAGTGGGGGTTTAGTTGCAATGAAATTCTGGAGTTTCTGTTTGTCTGGGAAGGTCCATATCTTTCTTCAAAGAGGAAGGAGAGCTTTGCGGGATAGAGTATTCTTGGTTGGCATCTGTTTTCTTGGAGTCTGTTGACTATGTCCCTCAACTCTCTCCTTGCCCGTAGTGTTTCTTCGGAGAAGTCTGATGTCAGCCTGATTGGCTTTTCTTTGAATGTGATCTGTTTCTTCTTCCTCTTGCCAGCTTTCATTATTTTTTCCTTGTCCTGGATTCTTGGGAGCTTTACTATTATGTGTCTTGCTGTATTTTTCCTTCGTCGTGGAAGTTTGGTGTTCTTCTTGCTTCTTGTATATCAATTTTCAGCTCCTTCTTCACATTTGGGAAGTTCTCTTCATATTATCTCTTTGAATATTTTCTCTGTTCCTACTTCTCTCTCCTCTCCTTCTGGTATTCCTATAACTCTTATATTTCCTTTCCTCATGGAGTCAGATAGTTCCCGAAGTCTTTTCTTCATTCTTTTTCCTTCGTACTTCTCTTTCCTTTTCTGTTTTGGTTCTTTTTATTTCTGTGTCTTCAAGAAGTAACTTATTTGTTCTTCCATTTCATCAATTCTGCTTCATTGCTTTTCCCAGAATTCTTTAGTTCTTCCATTAATTCTTTGATCTCCTGCCATTTCTTTTTACTTCCTCTTTAGGGACTCAATTTCATTCTTCTGATCGTTGATTATTTTTCCCTTATCATTGTTTTCCTTTATGACTTCTGTCAGTTTTTTAATCACGGCAATTTTAAATTCTCTTTCTGGAAGGCTCAGAAGTTCTTCCAAGTTACTGTCGTTGCAATCTGGGGGCTGGTTTTCTTTTTGTGGTGTGCTTTTTCTCTGGAGAGTTGCTAGGTTGCGTGTGGTTCTTCTCCTCCCTACTGTCTGTTTTCTAATTTGCCGTATGCGTTGGGACACTGTGTTGTTGGGACTGGCCGGCATCTTGGGTGGGCTTCTTTGCTCCCCTCTGGTTCTCCAGGAGTCATCTGTCAGTTCCAAGCAGTCTTTACTGAGAAAGGTCCCTGTTCTAAAATGCCGATGTGGGGACACACTCCCTGTGCGCCTGGTCTGCCCCGGCGGTGGGTTCCTGCTCCCCCTCTGGGCTTGGACTGCAGGCCAGAGGGGGTCTGGCGTGGGCGAACTTCCCCCGCTCACCTCTGGCTCCTGAGGAAGCCTTCCTGCAGGAGTCTTTTACTGAAGAAATGTCCCTATTCTAATAATGGTGATGTGGGACACACTCCCTGCGCGTCCGGTCTCAGGCACACTCTTCTGCGCTCCTTGTCTGCCCCGGCTGTGGTGCTCGCTCCCTTGTGGGCTCAGACTACTTGTTCGGAAGGGGCCCGGCGTGGGCTAACTCCAGCTGGCCACTAGCTCCTTCAGGAGCCTGTGCTGGCTTCAAGTCGCTAGGTGGCGCCAGAGATCTCTCCTCGAGCCCTTGGGGAGCTGATTTTCCACCCCGTGGGACAGGGAGCAGAGCGGGGATGGTAGGGTATACCTCAACGGCTTTGGGTGTGTGTCTGCCTTGTGCCCCACGTCGTGGGGAACCCACGCCCCTAATTTCGTGCCCGGGTCTCAGTTCCAAAGCCCTCAGTTCCAGGACGCGGGCTGTAGCCCAGATCAGTGGCGGAAATGGCGCCTTTGCACCCCACTCCCGTGCCTGGGCGCCTGGTTCCTGCTCACTCAGGGAGGGACTTTCACCCCGTGAGGGCCTCCGCACGTCTCCCCACAAGCCTAGGTCGCAGGCGCGGGGAACCTGAAGCGCGCCGCCAAGCGCGCCGCTCTCTGCGCAAGCTTACCGGCAGCCCGGGCTGTGTGCGCGTCTCCCGGGTCTTTGTTCTTCCTAATGGCGCCGAGCCGTTCGCTCACCGCTCCGGCGGATCCTGCAGGGTTCTCCACAGCTCCCGTTCACGGGGTGTGGTGGCTGCATTAGTTCCTTTCCACTCACAGTCCCGCTTGCTGTGTCGTTCGTTCTTGTTGGCCGTTTTGGTTTGTTGTTTCCCTCCTCTCTGCTGGTCGGAGAGTGCCGCCTCTGTGGGCGGGGGAGGGGCGCAGGGTTCTGCGCTTCCCTCCCTTCTGGTCCTCTTTTATGGCCACTTTCTTCTTCGGGTAGTTTGCTGGCGTCACCCGTTTATCTTCCGTGTCCCTGTTCTCACTGGGACCTGCCGCTTTTCCTCCCTATTAACTTTTTTTAATGGGAGATCTTACTCGCAGCATCTCCTCGCCGCCATGTTGCTCCGGAATAAATCGACTTATTTTTTTTTGATCATCACATTCCAAAATGATCTGTTTTCTCCAAGTGATAAAAATTTTAGTAGTTAGTAATGTATTAATCCTAGACTACATTAATTCCTAACAAGATAATGCGTGACATTAGAGAAACTTCTATCATTATGCATATATTCAATACGTTTAATTTTCCAATTATTTATTTCTAGGCATTCCTGTACAGACACCACTCCTATAAGATATCTTCATTCATTTTGATTACACTTGGTTACCCCAATGAGATCTCTACTTGGAATATTATAGGCAGAAATCACAAAATTTAATACCAAACTTAGTTCTGACAGTGAAATTAATCAAATACAAACTTATATGTGCACAGTAATTTAAAATATTCAAAACAGGGCCTCCCTGGTGGTGCAAGGGGTTAAGTCTCAGCACTATGAAGCTCTCAGCAGCCACTGAAGAAAGAGTTTGATTACTGGCCAGGGAGGTGACCCACATGGCACAGCAGACCTCTCCTGTAACACTGCTCTCCTTAGAGTGTATTACAGTCAGTTCATCTGTTCTGTTCCCACTGTCTCTGGTGAATCCCCTCACTTCTGGCCTATACTTCAGTTCTTGTCTGCATAAAAATAAAATAAATCTATAAAAAAGTAAATAAAATGTTCAAAACATTTCTACATGTATTTCCATAACAACTCTGTAAAGTTGTTGAGTAGGTTTTGATCATATCCATCTTAGAGATGAACAAACTAAAATTCAAAAAGGGCACCATCTTCCCTCTATGTACCCTGCTGAAGAATCACCAAATTGCCATTTGAGTGTAAGCATTCTGAAGCCCAGTATATGTCCTTTCCATTAAACCACTGTGATTTCTGAAATGGAGATTACAGTAAATTCTAGTTTGTTTGTTTTTTAAGATTTTTATTTATTCATTTATACAAGCACTGGGTACAGTCAGAAGCTCGGGAGGGTGAGAGAATTCACCAGAGTCAGAGCGGGGAGCAGAACAGGCAGACTGACGAAATACACTGCTGAGGGGAGCAGCAGGGGTGGCAGGAGTGGTCTGCTCGCCATGTGGGACCCTCGCCGGTGGCCGGGGATCAAGCTGGTGCTGCAGAAGCTGCAGACAGCTTTGCAGCCCAGCGCTCAACCGTTGCACCACCAGGGAGGCCCAATTGTAGTTTTTTATTTAAGATTTATTTGTTTATTTATACAAGAACCGGGGTATAGGCCAGATGCACAGGAGGGTGAGAGGATTCACCAGAGACAGACAGGGGAACACAGCAGGCAGACTGACTGAAGTACACTGTTGAAGGGAGCAGCAGGTGAGTCAGGAGAGGTCTGCTGCACCATATAGGTAACTCCCTGGCCGGGGATCGAACTCATGCTACAGAGGCTGTGGAGCGCTTCATAGGTTGCCTCTTAAACCCTTATACCACCAGGGAGGCACTCTTTTTTTTTAAAGATTTATTTATGCATAAAAGAACTGGGGTTCAGGCCAAAGTGGGGGGCTGAGAGGATTCATCAGAGACAGAGTGGAGAATAGAACGGGCAGATTGACTGAAATATACTGCTGAGGGGAGCAAAAGGCAAGCCAGGAGAGGTCTGGTGCACCATGTGGGTTAACTCCCTGGCCAGGGATCGAACACATGCTGCAGTGCCTGCGGAGAACTTCATAGGTTACGTCTGAAACCCTTGTGCCACCAGGGAGGCCCCCCTTTTAAATCTTTCTTTCCATTCTGCTCATCCCTATTTGGTATTCAGGAAACTATGGATTTTGTTTAGTTTGCATTTTCTGGAAGTTTATGTAATTGGTATTATATGCTGTATACCTATTCTGCTTTCTTTCATTTAATATAATTATTCTGAATTCCATTCATTTTTTTTGCACTAATAGTTTATCCATTTTGTTGTTGTTTCACCTAAGTAAGATTATATTGTTTGTTAAAGAAAAAAAAAATCTGTGGCACTTGTAAAAGTGGTAAGAAGTTTTATACAGGACTATTGGAGTAGGTATAGAGACTACTGAAATGGGGGTTTGCAGAAAGGGAAAACGATTGTTCTCAATTCTAAAGGAAAAGAGAAATTGATAGCCAACAATCTAGTGGGGGTTGTCATTGGGTGGGAGATTCCTAAGAGGAAACATCAAAGAGCAAGTCTCCTG
>NW_023602736.1:0-10768 GCF_014898055.3 Talpa occidentalis
GCGTCTGAGAGTTCCCAGAGTTCTGGCGCTAGTTCAAAAGCCATCTCTGTTTTTGACCTCTCTCTTCAAAATGAATCAGACGTTCCAAAAATGTCCTTGAACTTAACTGCCCTCATGCCAGCAACTGTGTGTTATCCCGCTCACAGTCCAGCTCTTGGCGTCCCGTTGATTTTGAGGGGATTCATGAAATCATGTGCATTTGTCTTTTTCAACCGCAGAGATTTCTAGTCAACCTGAATGAATTCCGAGAGGGCAGGCATTTCCTGCCAGTCGACACTTAAATACACTTGCTTGCAGTAAGCAATTTGCCCAACTTCAGCAAAGGAAAAAATCCCTATAATACAGTTTTCACTGAGGGCCATTTTGCACACAGCTTGGAAGCTCCACCCGGGCATCGGGAGCTGACACTGGCAGGCGAGGCCTCGGGGCAGGGGACTCTGGAAGCTATATAAGAAGCTGACCAGACGGGTTTTGCTCTCCCCGCACCCAGGAGCAAATGCAGGCACAGAGAAGCTCGAGGGCTTCACTTGAAGCTGGTAAATCAAGGAGTGACAACTGGATCCCAAAGTTTGTGATGAGTGTGTTCCAGACTGTCTTACTTACAAAATTTGCACTCCACAGTAAAGAAAGGCATTCTGCGGAGAGATTACTGTATCCCTTACCCAGGTCAAGGAAAATACCCTTCAGGGCACACTGGACTGAGGTCACAATACACCTGAAAAAACACAGGTCCCGCCTCAGACAAACTGTCTTTTCTCTCTTTCCAACTGCTTGACATTCATTAATTCTTTCCCAGTATAACAACATGTTGAATTCTTTGGCTTAACATCCCTGTTAGTTCTAGTAATATATAACTCTGAATTTCTAAAGAAATGAAAAGGAAAAAAAATTGGACCCTGAACAAATAATATAATAATAATAATAATAATAATAATAATAATATAAAAGTTATATTTAACTAAACTCCAGTGAACAAAGCTTAGTTTTTCTTATCACAAGGAATAGCAGATGACTCCCTTAAAATCAATCACTCAGGCACCTCAGATCATCTTGAGGAACAGCTCCTGGAGCAAATTTATGGGGTGACATGTCATTGAGCACTATGACCCTCATTGAAGCTACTTGTCTCCAGCGGGAACTACAACAACTGAGGCCAAGACCCAGCCAGAGTGGGTGCTGATAGTCCACAAAAACCGAGGAAGAAGCCATAAAGTGACAAAGTCAGAATCCTGAAAAAGTCATCAAGGGAACAAATGAATTCAAGGCAGCAATTTGTGCCTGATTTAAGACGCTCATTAGCGAAGTCTCCGTAGAAAGAAGTCGGATCACGGGGGGTTCCAAGAAAGTCAGTCAAGCCAGGGGTCAGTCAACTCCTCTACTGAGGTCCAAGCCAATGAGAGAGTGAGCGAGATACCAAAGGGCCAGCCACCCCACGCTCCCCCCAGAGCTTAGGACACAGCAGCCAGAGAGGGACCTCAAACCACCGCTAACACTGCAAATGATCCTCTAAATCACCAATTAGAAAATACAACAGTGGGAGAATCTATAATCAGCAGTATCACTTAAAATGTTTTGTGTTGACCTCAAACAGTTGTAATTCAATATAAAGCAATTACACAAAGAAAGCCAAACATCGGACTTTAATATTTGTACCCTACTCCGAGGTAGGGTAGATTCTATGTAACCTACCAAAGAAATCCCCACTTGGATTTTAAATCAAACCAAAATGACACCTAATATACATTCCTGACACTGTTAGCTCTGGGTCTTTGACACCAGGTTGAAGGAGAGTAACAATGCCCCTGGTCTTTCTTTTTAACATCAGAGGTCAAAGTCCTCTTTCTCTCTCTTTGCAAAGCTGGATCTTTATCAGGTGAATCCCGGTTTCCACAACCTCTTATTAGATGATCTTTGCTTCTAATCTCTATCCCAGTCATGATGCATGTTGGGTAAATATTCTACGCACACCTTCATCTTACTCCACCTCTATTCAAAAACCTAAATTTCTGTGTTCACTTAACTTTGTCCTACATGGAGTTTATTTCAAAGCCAGACTCCCAGAGCCTACCCTCCGCTCCTCTCCTCCATCTGATGGTCCACTCCTTCCCACGATGTCCAGTTGCTGACCTCATGACCCCTGCTCACATCCCACCCCTCACCTTTGTTCATACTGTCCTTTAATTTTGATGTTTCCCCTTCCGGGCCCATGCAAACCCTTCTCCACCACCCCTTCTCTCCCCAGGTAGTGGTGAAAACATCCCATGAGCAACTGGGAAAATCTAGAATAAACTATTGGTATCTCTCCCATCCCTATTTCCAAAGCCAATCCGATTTGGCTCATCAGAAAAGTACAAATGCTGTAGAATAAGCACCCCAAATATATTCCCAGTAACACAAAGACAGGACATAAATAATAAAGATAAAGAATGGTGGAAATAATATTTTAAAAATCTAAACTTACATGTCTGCCATTGAGCATGAAAATTCTCTCTGAGCTTGGCGGAGGAATGCTGGGCTCTGGGGGTGGGCGTGGTGAGGTCACACACACCTGGAGAGGTAGGAGTCTGGGCCCTAAACCATACACGCTGCTATAAACCTTTACCAGAAAAAAACCAATATAATTTTCAAAAATTATCTTTGAACTTTATAGCAATCAAGGAAGTGATTAAACATATTGAGTAGCTTCTTTGTGTGTCTAATCAAATGAATTCATTAGTAGAGATACAATTTCCCCAGATCTGAAGTGAAAGGAGATTCCATTCAAGTGTAATATTATATTAAAATTATTTCCAGGGCTCCCTGGTGGCGCAGGGGTTAAAGTCTCAGTGCTATCAGCTATCACCAGCCACTGCGGCATAAGTTCAATCCCTGGCCAGGGAGCTGACCCACATGGCACGGCAGACCTCTCCTGACTCGCCCGCTGCTCCCCTCAGCAGTGTATTTCAGTCCGTCTGCCTGTTCCATCCCCACTGTCTCTGGTGAATCCTCTTACCCCTCACGCCTCTGGCCTATACCCCAGTTCTTGTATGCATGAATAAATAAATCTTTTTAAAAAATCATTTAGAGATGGCCACTAGGTATGGAAAGGTGCTCCCCACTAGTCATCAGGGAGATCCAAGTCAACACCGCCATGCGCTCCCAAGTCATCTGTTAGGATGGCCACTGTCAGCAGGAGGGTTGACACATGGGCAGCTCTCCCGCCCGCCTGTGACTATGCAGCTCTCCCGCCCTCTTTTTCTTTCTCCTTTTCCTAATAAACCTGTCCTTTCAAAATGTAAAAAAACAAAATAACAAGAGTTAGTGAGGATGCAGGTTCATTCAGCCCTCACGCGCTGCTGACAGACAGAATCCATGCAGCCGCTACGGAAAACAGTGGAGCGGTTTTTCTCCAAAATTAAAAATAGAACAATCTTATGATTCAGCAATTCCACTTATGGGTATTTATGTGAAGAAAACAACATGCTAACTCAAAAGATGTCTGCTCCCCACGTTCATGGAAGCATTATTGACAGTAGCCAAGATACAGAAACGACCTTAATCCATCAATGGACGAGTGGATTAAGAAGATGTGATATAAGCATCTAGAGACACACAATGGAATATTCTTCAGTCAATAAAAGAAAAATAATCTTGTCATTTGCAACAACACAGATGGTCCTTGAGGTCCAAAAAATAAATTAGACAAAGACAAATACCATATGATCTCACTCATACATGGAATTAAAAACATCCCAAGAACAGCAGCTCATAGAAGGGTGGTGTGTCTCCTCCCCCGTGAGCCAAACGAGTGGATCAGATCAAGAAGTACAAACTTCCATTTGCAAAATAAATGGGGATGTGAGTCCCAATGTGGTGACTATGGTTAATCAAACCGAACTGCATGTCTGAACGTTGCTAAGAGAATAAACCTTAACAAGTTTCACAAGAACATATATTTCTGCAACTATGTAGGGTGACTGGTGTTAACTAGACTTACTTGGTGATTATTTTTACAGTGTGGACAAACAGCGAATCCTGAGATCGTACACCTGAAACTAACGTTTTATGTCAGCTGCACCTCGATTCTTTGAAAAAACAAGTTAACATCCTAGATGATCTCTTTGTAGCTGTTGACTGAGAGCACACGCCCAGGCAGCCATTTCTTACCATGACTCTCAATAAAAATGCAGGCCGTGACCCCGACCTTATCCTATTCACAGGAGGCTGTCGGGAGCCAGGGCATGTAGAGCAGGTGGGGAGCTTCACGGCTCCCTGACTGGCTCCAGGAAGCTCCCTTTCGGTTCAGCTGTTCTGACGTGTTTCCTATCAGCCTCAGAACAGCAGCCACCAACAGGCACCGGGAGGAACTGAGTGAACGCTGTTCTTCTAAGGCTGAAACCAGCAACGGTCTTTGTTGGGCAGGAAAAATATAAGAGTCACCCTGAGAAATGCCCGAAGGTTCAATTAAGGCTCTACAATAGCCCTGTGTGGTGTCGGATGCTCAAGACTTCTCTGCATCAAAGACGCGGGGGTGATTCAGCACAGGATGATCCAGACATCCAGTCCGTCACCAGTGGCCTCGACCACAGCTCCTGTCCTTTCTCTTTAGCAGCGATAGCTTCCGGAGGAGGCAACCAGAATTCACTGGCAACAGAGAGCCCGTCGAGGGGCCCATGGCGTTGAAAGGCCAGCGCCGCAGACACAGACAGCACGAGCCTGACACGGCACGTGGGTCTGAACGCTCTGCAGGGACACAGAAGAGGGAAGTAGGAAGCACAGTGTGAGGCTGCAGAGAGGTTCTGATAAACCAACACCCTCGGGAACGCCGAGCCGGGTATTTTAATCAAAAACTTATTGGGAGCAACACACATCTTTTATTTTAACATTGGTTTACGTGGTTGTTTGTGTTTCAGGAGCATTGGGCCTACGCCTGCGGGTGTCATCAACCACGCTGCACCCAGCACAGAGCACTCACAGTCCACACCCGAGCCCAGGGCTCCCCGGAATTGTTCTCAGTCCCCGCCCCCTCTGGTAGCCTCACTTCCAGAGTCAGATTTCTAGGGTTTGTTGTTATTTTGGCTTTACCCAATTCTGGGTTTTTTTATATTCCACACAGAAGTGACACCATCCGGTATTGGTCTTTCTCCTTCTGACATTTCTCTCCGCCTCATCCCCTTCAGTTCCATCCATGACACTGCAGACGGCGAGGGTCATCTATTCTGACAGCTGCTGTAGTATTCCCTTGTGCACACAGACCACATCTTTATCAGCGCATGGGTCCTTGGGCCCTTAGGTTGCTTCCATCAGTTGACTGTTGTCTATGGAGAGTCAATGAACAGAGGAGTGCAGGTTTCCCTCGGCATCAGTGATTTTGCATTCTTCAGGTAGATGCCTAGGAGTGGGGTTGCTGGGTCATAGAAAAGATTCATTTTTAATCTTTTGAGGAGCCTCCACACTGTTTTCCACAGGGGCTGGACCAGTCCACATTCCCACCAGCAGTACAAGAAGGTCCCTCCCCCCACCCCATCCTCACCAGCATTTACTGCTTCTGGTCCTTCTGAGATGGGTCCCTCTCACAGGTGTGGGATGGCCTCTCATTGTGATTTTGACCTGCGTTTCCTTTGTGATGATGACGCTGGACAGTTTTTTCAAGTGCCTGCTGGCCACCTGTATCTCTTCCGGAGAAGTGCCTGCTTAGCGCTCCTGCCCATTTTTTTAAACTGGCTTGTCTTCTTTTGTGGCGCTGTATCAGCTCTTTGCAGACGTTGGATGTCAGCCCCTTGTTAGGTATATGGGTTACAGTACCTTCTCCCATTCAGCGGGGTGACTTTTTGGCAACAGGCATCTGTAATGACTACAAAGTGCTCTGGGTCACACGTACCTGGGGGGCCAATGGTCACCATTACTATTTTTTTTATTTTTACAAGAGCCGGGGTACAGTCCAGATGCATGGGAGGGTGAAAGGAGTCACCAGAGACAGCCGGAACAGAACAGGCAGACTGACGAAATACACTGCTGAGGGGAGCAGCGGGCAAGGCAGGAGAGGTCTGCTTGCCATGTGGTTTGCTCTGAGGCTGGTGGGGATTGAACCGGCACTGCAGAGGCTGCGAAGAGCTTCACAACGCTGCGCTCAACTGCCTGCGCCACCAGGGAGGCCCAAGTCACCATTACTATTTATATTCATTAGGTTTCTTTGGTTTTATGCATCCAATTTGGGGCACAATTATATCACAGCATGAACCCCCATAAATGGCAGCCATTAAAGAGCTGAGTGCCCCCCCGCGCTGGCTACTACTGCCAGTACACTTTCTAACAAAGGTGTTGCACATTAAAGTGAAAACTGAGAAGTGTCCATGTGCCTTAACTCAACAGCAAGGTGGTTTGTGTTTATAATTGTAAACAGAGAAAATAGAAATTTAATGCAATATGGAAGGAGGCGGGAGAGGGAGGAGCCATCATTTGTCCTGCACAGTCCTGCTGACAAGCAGCTTCGGTCTCCACATGGGAAGATGACCATCTGCTACCTGGGCCACTGGGGGCCCCCCGAGAGCCTCATTGGCTACTGTGCTTTCCAGGGTTCATGCACTCAGCACTCAGGCCCGACTGTAGCCAAAACAACAGTGGTGCCGCCATGGGAGTTTCTGAAGCGCAGACGTGCCAAGAGTGTCTCTCACGCCATCCTGACTCAGCGCTGTTAGGGCATGGAGAGAATTTTGGGGTCTTATGACCGCCCACACCTGCAGACGTGATGTTCTCATGACCAGCAGAGGCAGGTGGGTGGAGGGGCTGCTGCCTGACCATCTCAGCCTCCCCACCCAGGCCTTTCCGCAGGCTGCCCTGGGCCGACGGGGCTCTGGGTGCTCACACCAGCCTTCAGCTAGCGCGCCTGTGGCCAGGTGCATAGCGGGATGTAAAGCAGCAGCTTCTGACTTCCCCATCAGGAAAGGATACCCCTGCTCGGTGCAGAACAAGAACACCCCACAGAAGTAATGGAGACACAAAAGGAAGAAGCAGGGAAGGATCACGAACTTTTTCTAAACTACACACGGTCCCTGGAACATGGGTGTGAGTTCCTGATCAGCGTGAGGACACAGGGCGCTGTGTCTGCTCAAGCACACCCATCCTCGTTCAGGCTGCAGGCGCCACCTCGACACTATATGCTTCAGGTGGAAGGTTCCAGGCCAGGCTCTGGTGGAGGGAGGGCTCCTGGGCACCCTGCAAGTTCTGGAAATGCCGCTGCAGTCATGCTCACCAGGCGGCAGCCAATCATGCAGTTTATGGATAGGAAAGACGAAGGTCATCCGAGGATCCAGGTCAGCAGATTGGGGCTGACTCCCACTCAGTCTCTCGCAGAAGGCCCCTCGCTAAGCCTCCTCCAGGTCAAAGTGGATGAAGCCCCCAGTTTGCCGCAGCTACCCCTGTGCTCCCAGGACTCAGAGTCTCACGTGGCTGTGTGAAGAGAATAACCCCAGCTAAGCCTCTTCATCATTACATGGAGCCAGTGACAAAAGACTCCAGGGAGCAGCTGGTTTGCATCCCACGAAAATACATCTGGGGCGTTTGAGACACCAGCACTGTCTGACTACAAGAACAAAACAGATTTTCCATGGGGTTCTCCAAGGACCTGGAGCTGATGATATTGCAGTAGCTGCTGATAATCTGCATAGAGTAGGCAGCATCAACTCTGCTGTAAGTAGAAACTTTGGAGGAACCATAAATGTGGTTAAAAAACAAATGCATTTATTAATAAAACACACGTTAACCTGCAGGAGTCAGCTAGTGTGTCAAATCATGGGCTTCAATGGGTCCCTCTGCAGTGACGGAAATATTCCTTCTGCCCTGTCCCGCGGCGGCCACCCGCCATTGTGGCCGCTGAGCACGGAGACTATTGAGACTGGCAAGATGTGTGAAAAGTGGGTGAATCTCTTTTTTTTTTTTGTACTTTTTCTCTCTTTCCAAATAATAATAATAATCAGCCATGTGTTACTTTTGTAATCAGAGAAAAGTAAGTGTAGGCTGGAAATACTAAAACACGAAGAAGGGGGCCTCCCTGGTGGTGCAGGGGTCAGAGTCTCAGGGCGCTCAAGCTACCGCCAGGCACTGTAGCATGAGTTTGATCCCGGCCAGGGAGCTGACCCACAGGGCACAGCGGACCCCTCCTGTCTCCCCACTGTTCCCCTCAGCAGTGGATTTCAGTAGATCCGCACCTTTCAGGTGCCGCCTCTGGTAAATCCTCTCACCACCAGCCCCTCTGGCCTACATCCCAGTTCTTCTATGCACAAGTAAATTTTTTAAAAAAAGACAGACAAAGACATGACCACATCTGCTGTTCCTATATCCTGTGTCCGCCAGGTAGCTGAAAAGGCTGGTGTGAACTGGGGACTGTTCAAGCCAATCTGTAAGCACCAAATAAGGAAACTTCTGTGTGGGTCCACACAACCATTGCTGGTCAAGAGGCTCCAGGTTCAAATCTACCCGAGTCTGCTCCACTATGGGCTTGCCCTTGAGTAGGCCAGGCTTGTGTTGAGACTAATGAGCTTTGAACCATCTCTCTCTACTACCCTATTCCACTTATTTTTTGACAACAGAATTACAATCGTTGGACACAACTCGCAGAGTCTGACAGTTAAAAACAGTAGTCAGGAAAGACAGCAGGAGCATTTCACTCACAGGCCCTTGTCACACAGCTGTGCATCTCAGCAGAAATGCCAAGATCCAAGAACGTCACCAATGCCTTGTTCTAAGTGTCTAAAGGGCTCATTTGGCATTTGATGACACTCTGCAGCTCTGTCTTCACACTGACTTTTGACTTTTGCTCACCCACCTGTCACTCACTCTAGACTGGGCTTTGTTGCAGCGCAAATAAATAAGCTGAGCACCTGAACCCACAGCTTTCACATTAAACTTGCGTCCAGTACCATCATTTTCAGGAGCTCAACTGGCTCAAGCCCTCTCATATTTAAAAAAAAATCAAACAGGTGACTCACTTCTGTCCCCAGGGTCTGGGTGTGCAACTGCAAATGCCTGGAGCAAATGCCTGGAAAACCACCTGACTCGAAGTTAGTTCTCCCCCAGCTGCCGAGAACAAGATGGCCTCTGTTTGGTGCCTACACACGATCACGAGCAGTGATGCTGGGTCCGTTCACCAAGTGCGAGGACCCCAGAGTAACTATTTCTACCCCCTCAACGTAGAAGGAAGGGAAGACAAGCAAGGGAAGGCGCCGCTTACAGATAATAATATGAGGAGCTGAAACTCACTAGTCTCTCGACATGGTCCCAGGCGTGTAGAGCAAGGGGCACAGAAAGTGTATGGACACATGAATAGGCCAGTGAGGCACACATGGTATCTGAGAAAGACCCAATCTATACGCTGCATCTGGAAAGCAGCTCAGTTTACCTCCCGGGATGCATTCTTTGGGGGCCTAGGGGCCAGCCCCTCTGTTAAGTGGACCGTGGGCCTCACTCTTGTTGGCGAGCCCTGTGTCCTGCATGGCAGCCCACATGCACCTGGCAGTTCACAATAACCAGAGAAGGACCGGTCACCCCAGGTGCCAGGCAGGCGCTCAGTCGGTCTTCCTTCCTCAGAAGCGCAGTGTCACTCCAGTGCGGAGTACAGAGACCTGGTGTCTTGCTCCCCAATCCTGGGGTACCCGGTGGCAGTTAAATCACTGTACCAGGTAAAGTCTAACCATCCATTATAGAATGACAGGTCAAGGTCACTCTTACCAACCCTGGTGTTACTCCTAAAGCAATTACAGAAAAAGGAGTTTGGTCCCCGCTGAAAGAAAGCATCCGATCTCACAAAATGAATTATTTTGTAGAATGCACGCTTTATGGTTTCCCTAAATGACACATTCCTTCCTCGTCACCCATAACACCATAAAAACATCATCAATATTTTTGGTCATTTTTTAAGTGGATGCTGGTAACTACAGTTACTGAATTCCATTCCCCAATCCTAGGGAGGCCAATACCACTGTCCTTGGGGATGGAGAAAGATTCAGCAAGCTTTCGTTAGGACAGTGCTCTTCAAAATCTATGAACCCATAACTTAAATCCTCCTCCAAATTCAGCAGAGTTCACAAAGCAGGTTACGAGCTATTTCACCTCCACCACAAAATCATGCACCACGTCCTGGGTCCATAATTACAAGAGCACAATTACATATTTTCTAGTGAGCAAATGTCATCTCAAGAAATCAGAAACAGGCACGACAGATTGCCAGATGCTACACACAGATGCCAAGGAAACCACGTTAAAGGGGAATCGAAATCATGCAAGTGTGAGCAAGGCAAGGAGCAGGAGAGGCTGCAAAAGAGGGAAGAGAGCATTCGAGTACTTCAGAACTAAAGGCCACAGCAGCAGGCTGCACTGCATTTAGAAGCAGACTGACATTTGAAACAGGTGAGAACATATTTCAGGACTAGTTTACAAATTTATCCCACCGCTTCCCCAACCCCTGGATAAAATTCAGCAGATTATAGGCTGAAATTCCCTTAAAAACTTTACAGACATAGAATTTTAAATTAAAATGTGGCTAGTGTTAATGCAGCTCCCTAGAACTTCAGTATAAAGCTCAATACTTCTTTAATTGCAGGAAGCAAAGGCAACTTTCAGTGGCTGCTAAGTCTGCTTATCTTAGTGTGGGCAATATTTCACTGAGGTTATTGGAACACGCAGGAAGATTTCACTAATCCTATTCTTAGTAAATCTTACAGAGAAAATCAGCTAAGCCAGTGGCAGCTTAGAAGTTACACCTGGTACTTCATCTGAAAAATGCAAAGTAGGA
>NW_023602737.1:0-10767 GCF_014898055.3 Talpa occidentalis
GAAGGCTTCAGAACTGGACTTTTTTTTGATACTAGCATCATGACTTAAAAAAAAATAGTTTCATTTATAGAGAAAAAATCTGGGCTAAGCAAAAAAAGAGAAAACTATACATGATTCTTTTTAAAATACAATTGTAATAGCCTTTTAGTCATTTTTATGTTCTTTCAATATTTTAATGACTCTTGAAAATATGATCATAGTGTGTATACATACTGTAAAAATTAACATTTTTTAATACACTTTTATCCATGTTTCTGTAAGAACTGTGTATTGTTCCAGCAGTTGTGCATGATGACAAATGAGCCCAGTGACATGTGATGCAGCCAAGGGGAAGGAAATGAGGCCTCAAGCCTGTGCACCCCAAACAGGGAATTTGCTGGGAGTCAGGGGTAGGCTGGGCTATCAAGGGGGCACTTTTGATTTGCACGGTGAGAATTTACTGGAACTGTGATGTTATATGCACATCCCGGGTTGGGGGCAGCTGGCCAAACCATAGGCTTGGAAGGGTTCTGGAGCAGGTGGCACGGGTGCAGACAGCCTAGCCAGGTGGAGGGCAGGTGTAGCTCAATGTCCCTGGGGTTTAAGTCACAGAGGGGTGTTGGCCATGAGTATGAAATGCTTAAATGGTCTCACCGTGAAGCCTCTCACATGCATGTTGACAAGTGTAGACTTGGAGCAAGAGCTCTTCCACAAAGGGAGGAGGCAGAGTCAGATTTGGACTTGAGGAAGATTGTTCTCGCATCAGTAGAAGGAAGAAAGGAGGCGTGTTTGGTGGCCACTGTTGTGTACAGGTAACACGAATATGTCCTAGGTCAGTGGTGGTAAAACTGGAGAGGAGACATCTGCTCTCTAAGGAAGTGGAATCACTGAAACTGGGCCTAGATTGAGGGTTGGTGGGTAGAGGATTGAGGTTTTCCTTTTCTATCCTTGTCCTCAGCCATTTCAAAAACCCAGAATCATCTACTGAAGAGGGATGAACACACACTTCTCCTCGTCAAATTCTCTAATTTCCTGATTAGTGTGAGTTTATACTTGGATTATCTAAATATTCATCAAGCCATTTTTAGACTAAAGGGAGCAAATTTAATTTGCTGTACAAAACAGAAGACTTAGGAATTGCCACAGGTCCATGGGCAAGCTAGATGATGAGCGCTCCGGTAGGTGGAGAGCTGGGGGTGCCCACTATGCTTTGGGGAGGTGAGGTCACCCCGAGGGAGAGGTTCCAGGAGGCCAAAGGACAAAAGCTCTGCAAGTTCGACTACGAAGGTTCAGGCTCCGTCAGCTGTTTGCTGTCAGATGTTTGCTGTCCTAAAGCTACTGGAAAGAACTGGCCTCAGTGAAGTGTTCCAGAGGGAGGATACCGTTCAATTGGCTTTTCCAGGGAGGGTGGGGGCCAGCATGTTTGGTGAGCGAGCAGGAGGAGCCCTTCCTCAAGTCTGATTAAGAACTGCAGGGGAGGATGGGTTGAGACTGAAGTTCTGGAATTTCTTAAATATCTCCAGCTGTCGTGCATGTTTTCAGAATTGTCTCATCTGGAAGCTGGAGATGGGAGCTTATGACTCCAGGTGTCCGTTCAGGCGGGTAAGGCTGTGATGTCAGTTCTGCCTCGAGGGCTGAGGGGTGAGAGCAGGTGGCCAGTCCACCTTCCACCTTGAAGAGAAACTGTATGGAGGCGCTGATGAAACTGACTAGCACACAAAGTTTCTTACTTCCACGACCCTTTTCCTTTTGGAGAAATAATCACTTGACAAGAGTGGACATTGATGATCCAAAGAAAATAATGTATTAAGCTGAAGTCCTGTTAATGGATAACTTGTGATTCACTGCTGTAAAATAGACCAAAAAATTATGTTAGTACAATTTTATGGACAAAGAGAGGAATTGAATATAGTCAGGAAACAAGACTACTGGGATATAGTGAATCCTTTCTGAAGCAAGGTTTTAAATTATTGACAAAATTACAAATCTAACTCCAGTACATTGAATACGTATCTCCTTAATCATTTCTCTCCCTGTGCCAGGAGGAAAAATCTCCCTGCCCGCCCCATCACATCTGATGTCATAGTTGTCACCTGACATGAAAGTGATATTTATGGGTTGTTTCCCCTGGAACCAGAGTTCCAACACATCTTGGATGTCATGGGCCAGGGCTCATGGCTCTCTGTAGTCCTGGCTTCTGACCCAGTGCCTTCTGAACCTGTAGAGAATAGAGGCTTAGATGAAAATTTCCCAAAAATGATGAATGGCCACTAGTGAATAACTATCTTCATTCCATCTAATTGAAGGCAAACAAGTCTTGCTTTCAAAATAGTATCACAAACTCCGATGCTTTAAAAAACAGCATATATCCTTGAAGCTGGTGGTCTGGTGACCAGCTTCCTCTAAAAACAAGAGTGTGTGTTCCTGGTTCAGCTGAGGAAGATGTGCTGTTCCTTAAAATCTTCTTAATCATTTTTTTAAAGATTTATTTATTTATGCATGCAAGAACTGGGGTATAGATCAGAGGTATGGGGTAGTGGTTGGGGGGAGTGAGAGGATTCACCAGAGAGAGTGGGGAGCAGAAGAGGCAGACTGACTGAAATACACTGCTGAGGGGAGCAGTGGGTGAGACAGGAGAGGTCTGCTGCAACATGTAGGTCAGCCTCTGGCTGAGGATAAAACTTACAACTTAGGCCACAGTAGCTGGTGATAACTTGACAGAGCTGAGACTTTAACCTCTGTGCCACTAGGGAGGACCTTGGTTATTTTTCTAAAAATATCTTATCATTTAGAAATATGTACTGAATTTTGTATCGGTGACATGACCTTATTCTTGGGATTTAAGAATCAAAGGAGATTCAAAGTGGTGGAGTTAGATGAAATAAGATCAGCCAATTTGGGGTCAATTTTCCCCAAACTGAGGGACAGATGCATGGAGCTCACCATGCTGCTCTCTCAACTTGTATATGTATTTAAAATTCTCTACTCTCAAAAATGTTTGTAAAATCTTCCACAGTTGTATATTTGTATATTCCAGTTAGTGACACAGGCTGCTTGTTTTATTGCACCATATTTTAATATACTTGTATAACTAAACTATTTTAACTCTATTTTGTGAATTGTACCTACACTTTGAGAACTGTGTCCATCTTTGAACTTAGCTTACCTGTTCGCTTAGTTAATAGGAATCATAAGAACAGCAAGAATATGAGATCACCATTGTCAGTCTCTTACCTCCTGGGAGCAAGAAACTAAGTGTGGTGTGGTGACATACACCTACAGAGGTGTGAACCTGTACTCCTGCTCATATACAGCGTGGAAAACCAAGGTGACCGCACCTCAATAAAATAAATAATTAAAAAAAATAAAGTAGAAATGTGCTAGGAAAAAATGCCTCCTTTAGATAAGAATGCATGGGGCTTGGCTATTTGCCCCAATTCTGAGCAGGTGGTATCAGTCGAAGGCAAAGATAAAGGCACGTTTATCCTCCTATATGTAAGCTTAATAATTCAGTTCAACTCATATACCTCAGATATGTGTATGCATTTCTGAATTTGTACTTGCTTAAAAATAAATAGATGCTACTTATCAACACCACAAAATTAAATATTATATGTACATATGCTAACAGAACAACAGCTGTGTTTTGCTGCTTTAGACTAGAACACAGCAGGCATTTTTCTGCATCATTTCAGTTCTAAGAAAAAAAAAAACATAGACGAAGCAGGAAAAATGGACAATTAGCTACATGCTTACGTTTACTTTGATTAAAAAAAAAAAACAGAGAAATGAAGGTGGAAGGTTGACTGTATCTTCCCACCCCTTATCCTTAATTTCTTATAAGAATTAGAAATAAACATATCCAGGGTTATATTCCAAAGGAGTCCTGTGACATCTTAGTGCCTTCAAAACAGGCCAACCTCTATTTTCCAGTATGATTTGATTTAGTAAAAGGATCATTGTCTTTGGAGTCGGTGAAACTGGAGGTTAAATTCTAAGCTAGAGGGCCAGAGGTAAATTACTCGGAGCCTTGGTTTCTTGATGAGTAGTGGGGGATCTTCCTCACATTGTAGTACCACAACCCCTGAAAATGCTGTGCATTGGCAAGCCCACTGCCCAATGACAATTAAAACCCCAGAGCATCAGGATTTCCTTTTGAAACATGAGGACTCGAGACACATAGATTCCATATAAGATCATACGTCGTGAACCCCCAAGCCAGGGTCAGTGCAGACCACAGGATGGTACTCAGTGAATATCTAAACAAAGTGCCTTGGTTAAAAAAAAAAAATCTTTTTGTGCAGTTATCAGTAATTGACAAACTCTAGTCTTTTCAGATGCTATTGATCTAAATATTCAGAACAGATCATTTAGTGTATTTTTTTTTCTTTGAGAAGCAGGGATTGAAAATAAATTCAGGCACTAAGCTGAAAGTATTCACCAAGCCAAATTATGATGTGATTGGCAGTATAGTGATGCTACGGTTTTATTTCCTAAAATTCCAGTTTCCTTTCAGCTAGAAAGAGAAGATTAATTTTTTGATGCTATCCTCAAGCAAAAGTACTCTCTTCTCTGTTTGTGTTCCAAAGCTACAAGCAAGATGTGTGGTTATGAGCCACCAGCTCCAGCAAAACCAGCCTGGCATGACCATCTTGCAGAGAGCACATGAGCAGGCTGCTGGTTCAACAACATAATCAAGGCTACAGGTTACGATCATTGTGTGTGGGAGGCAAAATGACTCTGCAAAGCTGCCCCAAACCTGCAGCTGTGATTGTGTTCAATATCTGGAAAAAGGAAGCTGGCAAACAGAAAAGAAAGCACCAGCAATAGCATATAGAAAAAGTGGACCTCAGTCCTACAACCACAGGAACTGAATTCTGCCAACTACCTGAATGGACCTGGTTGTGAATCCTCCCGCAGAACCTCCAGCTTGCTGCTATCTCGAGTTCAGCAGTGAGATCCAGAACACTGGAATATTCATGTCCACCTGGGCTTCTGGCCTTCAGGCCTAAGAGATGATACAATTGTTTTGTTTTAAACCTCCAAGTATGTGATAATTTATTGCAGCAACAATAAAGAGGATGAATACAATATGAGCCGTTTCCAATCATTTGTTTTCTTTTTTTCTGAAACGATTTCACTAGAATCCATTATTTTCCATGTAAATTTTATAATGCACATTAATTTATTGATCATTTTGATCCCATTAGTGTGCTTTTAGTTCCTTCTGGAACAGTCTTTGGATTTGGCCCATTAGTTTCTAGATCAGAAGATACCCACCTCGACTCCTATTGGTGTAGATAATATGCAACTTTAATAGATTTTTCATTTAGTTAATTCTCTTTGATCTTTCACATGCTGACTAGACCTAGACAGGAAAACAAGCAGGCCTCTAGCTTCCAAGATTCCCTGGGAGTCATAAATAGGTATATTTGGGACAATGTCACATCAGCCAAAGCCATCTGGCATGCTGACTGCTGAGATCTGGAGGCACAGCGGGTCACAGTGAGCTCCGATGTGAAATTGGTAGGGTCAAAACACTCTGCTTCTCAACAGTATTGTGCAATGAAAGAAGCAGTGAAGAAAGGAAGTAAAAAGAAATTCACACCTTTCGAGTGCCAATGATAAGCTAGTGTGCTAGCCTGGGTGTCCTCCAAAGCAAATTTTATGTTCATAAATGCTTTCCCCGTGAAAATTACTGAAGTCAAATAATAAAAAGGGAAACAGTAGTCAAGTCTTTGAATAGAGTTCTGCAGCTTTCTGGCATTTCCTATGACAAAAATTGTTAATCAAGTATCATTTACTGAGAGTTTGCTGCCCGTAATTGCTGGCGCAATTTTCTAAGGCTTCTTCTTCTGAAAACAAAGCTTGACCGGGAATGGACTTCTCTTTTTGACAGAGCAACTTGCTTCTTGATGTGGTACCTTTCAAAACCAGGCTAATTTCTTCCCTGTGGTATAGAAATCAGAGAAGAAAGAGAAGCAGTGTACGGAGGGGAGAGAGCAGGTAGGAGGGCAGGCCTGTGACTCAGGCGGCGGTCCCTGCTGATGCACAGGGTCAAGCATTGTGGGGACCAGAAGGGTCAAGGTCAGGAGCCCCTTTTCACTGTTCCATATCTCCAGCCCAAATGTGTTTGTGCTGCTGGCCTTGCAGGTCTGGAAAGACAATTATGTTCTTGCCTTCTAATCCTCAAAGCTGGAGATAGGAGGCAGAAGAACTCAGAACAGATAATACAACCAGAACAATTCTACCCTACCTCTGTGCATGTGTGCACTTGTGTGTGTGTGTGTGTGTGTGTGCATGTGAGTGTGCACATGAGTGTGTGAGGCTTGGAGTTTAAGGCTTGTGTTCAAGGCAATCACTTTAACTTTTGCTGCAAAAGCTCCTTGTTAGATGGTGGTGACTCTGTTTGACCCAAGAAGTGACTTTGTGACCTGCCCAGAATTGCACAACCAGGCGAGAACCTAATTTTTCTCAAAAATTTTTCTTTTTATGATTCCACAGCTGCACCAAATGGGTTTTTTCTTGATCTAAAATTACTTAAATCACAATATTTTAAACTACTTTTATTTTAAAAACCTTTAAAATAATACATTGGTGTTTTCCAGTATTTTTTTTTTTTTTTGCATTTTTTTTATAGCTTAAATTGTGAATAACGAGGTGGGTCTATGACCTGGGAAAAGCGAAACAACAGTCACAGGGAGGCTCGCTTTGGTGACCTCATGTTTTTGTGAGTTCCCAGAAGCTCGCCGTGTGCTCTCCCAGACCCAGGTCAGCTCTGCAGCCCACACCCCACATGACCTTCACCTTAAGCCAGTGTCCATCATCCTGCCCTGACTTTTCCTGGTAGTTTATTCACTGATGGGTGTACCTGTGGCTAACCCACACCCTAAGCGCTGGCATGCAATGGTCAAAGAGCAAATCACTCCCTGGCTTGCTGGTAAACAGTCATTCTTCCCAGACACCGGGGAGCCGCCTGCCTTGGCGGTTTAGTCCAACTTCGTGCCTTCTGCCTCTTGCTCCCCCTATGAAAAGATATGTTCGCTGTGAACCCATGATTTTTACCCTAGGGAATTAATAAAAGGGGAAAACAGATTCATTGCTTATCTCTTTTTTGCAGGTTGGTCTGACAAATGGGAAAAAATGTCCTTATCACCAAATGATCCACACCAGCTCTCTCGTAATAGCACAAACCTATTTTTAGAGGATTAGGAGCCGCATTCTTGGTCCAGTAGTCAGAGTAGTCTCCCTAATGTAAAAACAACTCCTAGTTCCAACCGGTTTAACACAGTAAAAGTTCTTATCTCCTTTTCTTCCCATTGGTGAAGATCAGAGGCCCTCCACCTTTTTCTGACAGAGTCCTCTCCCTCCACAGACTGAAATCAATGCTATGTACTCTATTTTTGTGATGCTAATGTCTTTCTTACATGGGGTAGGCTAATTCCTGTAACAAGCCTCGATATCTATGAGTTTACACAGAGATGTACACGTTTTTCAGGCTGATGTGGTTTTTCTGGTTGAGCGTGCCTATGATGAGTGATAATTTAACAGAAATTTTGATTCATAGGGAATAATTGAAGAGTGAAATCTTTGATTTTAATCATTTGGATATTTCCATTTTTGTCTCAATGTGATTAAAAAGAGAGACAAGAGAGTGTCCGGAGCCGCCTGGAGCATGCGCCGTGTTGCGCAACACACATGCCATTAATTAGTTTTCGCTTTACTGTTTGCCTGCTGAGAAACCACAGGTGTTTCCTATTAATCAAATGCGACTGGGAGGTACGAGGGGAGGAGCTACCAGGATATAAGAAGAGAACCACGAGAAGGTCGAGAGGTCATTGCGAGAGAGGTTATTGCGAGAGAGGTTATTGCGAGAGGAGCAGAGAGAAGGTCAGGGAAGGTAGAAAGACAGGGAAAAGTAAAAGAAAGGTAAAGGAAAAATAAAGAAGTAAACGCTAGCGTCAAGTTGTCTCGAGCCCCTCATTTCAATCCTCAGCCCTTCTCTTTTCGTGCCTACGAATCCCGCGGGTCGGGACAAGAGAGCACCAGATTTGGCAGACCATCAGGCAAACTTGACATTCACAAGATGCTCAGCCTATAATCAACACTGTCCATAAGACCTTTCTGCGTGGAAGGGCATTGTCTGTATCTGCACTGCCCAGTGTGGTGACCACTCCCACCACATGTGACTAACACACACTTGAATTGTTCCTACTAGGGTGGGCACATTGAATCTTTAATTTTACTTGATTTAAATTAATCTAATATTAAGTTTAAGTAGCCACATATATGTGTGTCTCTGGAGAACATAGACTATAAAGGCAAAATTTTCAGAGGTAAGGGATACAATCCTTATCTCCCTGAAACATTTTCTTAAAATTTCAATATGGAAGGATATGAGCAAGTGAAAAGGGCTGCCTCTTCTCTGCTGTCAGTTTCAGATTTGGGAAGAAGAATCACTCTCTTCCTGGAATATACTTTAACATGCAGTGTAAGTCTACTAAGGACTCCTGATTACTACAAACCCTCCTACTGCTTGAGTTGACACTCTTGTTGTCTAAGTGTGTTGGTTGATTTTCCTACCCTTTCTTCAAGACGAGGCCACCTGTCAGACACCAGGCATTTTATTTGTTTGTTTTAAATGAGTGGCACCTTTTACCATACTTTGCATTTGTACTGTACTCCTGTGAAATACACTCAATGCATTCCTACTTGCACCACTGTGAAATACACAAAGATGACAGTGAGAACCAGTAAATACACAAGAAACAGACGTCCAAAGGTCACCAAAGCTTCCAGAGAGTCGAGCTTCCTAGAAGACCATTTGGTTATGTTCTGGCTGATCTTGGATTTCCAGAGTCTGGTAAGAGCTCCAGGGTCTTGTAGAGGCTACTTAAGAGTGCAGAAATACCTGTTGAGAAGTGAAACATCTGCTCTTTCAACAGCTATGGAAAGAGGATGTTTCACTGAGTATGATTGCCGAACAGTGGCACACTCAAGTGACTTCTCTCAGCCTTTCAAAAATGCTACCTGTCTGGCAGGTAGCCGCAGCCGCTGCAGCACCGGTTTGATCCTGGCCGGCTGGGGAGGGTCCCACATGGTGCGGCAAACCTCTCCTGTCGCACCTGCTGCTCCCCTCAGCAGTGTATTTCGTCAGTCTGCCTGTTCTGTTCCCTGCTCTGTCTTTGGTGAATCCTCTCACCCTCCTGCGCATCTGGCCTGTACCCGGGTTCTTGTATAAAATAAATAAATCAATCTTTTTTAAAAAAATTAAAAAAAAAAAAAAGATTCTGTATCTAATAATAAAAAATAAATAAATAAATAAATAAATAAATAATAAATTTAAGGTGATAATTGAGACATACGTGCTCACCGTCACTTTGTTATTTTGTTGGTTGTCTTTTAAAAACTCTGGCATCATCCTTTCATGTTTTGGCATAATAGAGATGGTCACCGCAGCCATTCACCAAGGAACAATCAGAGAACGAGAAACTTCAGTCCTTCTCCCACCCCTACTCACTTACTAGACCAGTTATCAGCTCCAAAATACAAAGAGGTATTTTTAGCACTAGATCTGTAAGCACATTGTACCCAAGATGGATTTGAGTGAACTCCAATACAGAAAAGTAATTTTACAATCTGGAGCCATATCACATGGAATATGTGTTAAATATTTTTCTTTCCAAAACGGTTGTGTCTTGTATAATGAGTTGCTTACCTCCACTTTATTTTTTTTCCTTTAAGTTTGTCTTCAGTTGCAACTAACAAGTTTTAACAGTGGTTAGGAAACTATCACATTTCCATGGAAGGTTCCAGTTTCTTGTGACTTTGGTTCTAGAGCTCTTCATTCTGCCCCAGTGCCTTCCTCACTACAATGTTTATCAAAGTTCAAGTGTGTGCAAAGGCCCAGCGTTATACAAAGGTGACCGTGACAGTCACTTTGAGTTGAGCCTGTTGGTCCCACAAGAGACTTTGGTGGGGCCCATGAAGCCTTTGGGACTGTGAGCATATTCAATGAGAGAATCCACATAGGGTATAGTGTCTGGGACATACTAACAGACCTGTCAAGGGCAATAGTTCTGTCCTCAGCTCTGCCATGGTCCCAGAGTTCAAGGCACGTGTGCTGGTGATGACAAACAGAGCAAGGGACCTCCTCCGCCCAGCCGCGGATGTCCAATCTCTTGCCTTCCCTCTACTTCATGTTCATCGTCTTGTGTTCTCTGCTGGAAACAAATTCCAACAGTAAGCTGTTTTACTTTGCATTTTTTCTTCTTTCCCTAAATAATTTTTGTTATTTTGAGATCTTGGGGCTCTGGCTTCAATAACACTTTTGCGATAAAAAGGAGAGGAATACTTTAGATAAAATGGAGAACCCAAGCAGGAAAACTTACCAGCTTATTCTGGAAACTAAATTTGCTCAAATTTAAAGCCAAAGTATCTGTTTTGCAGATCCACTGATACTTTGGTCTGGGATTGGAGGTCTCATTACATTGTGCTTTTATGCATAAATGAATATTTTCAGATTCCAATATTTAGGAGGTTGAATAAAAGTTTGAGCCTAAATCCCATCCCATTTGGCTGATCAACCATTCAATTGTTAATAAATCCCTCAACTAGATGTGGGATGACCGCTTCTTGTATAAAAGTAATGAAGGACATTCAGCATTAAGAAAGATTGTGTTTGACTTGAAAACACACTTAACAAGAATGACGGCATTTAAAAAACAATCGTGAAGGTCTTCATATCAAGAAACTGGACTAGAGTAAGGAAAGTCCCTTTTATTAGCT
>NW_023602738.1:0-10763 GCF_014898055.3 Talpa occidentalis
AAAAAAAAAATCAATGGCTTTACTACCCCATCACCCTCTCCCATGGTTTCCTTGTCAGAGGAGAAGGAAGACACACAGAAGTCAGAGCTCAGCACTGAGTTTTAGGGCTTGCATATTCCACAGCATAACTTAGCCTAACCTGACAACCACGGACACTCCCAGTCAGATAGAAGAGTTTTAATCTCCCTTTTATAGACGAGGAGACCCAGAGTCATAGAGCAGCACAACCAGCCTTGTAGCACTTACCAGTCACACCAAGCATATTTATTGAGCACAAACTAAGTCTCTAGGCCATGAGAACGTAGTAATGAACAAGGGTCAAAAGTCCGTGCCCTTGTGAAACATAATTTAGTGGGGAAGAGACAAAGAGACAAGTATAAATTTAAAAAAAGAAACACATACACATAATATTTTCATAGCACTTGTGAAGAAAAAGTAAAACCAGGAGGTGGAAAGCTGAGTAGTGTGTTATTTTTAGATGGGTTAGTTAGGGTGACATAGAGCAGAGATTAGACAGACATTGAGCAGAGATTAGGTGGCATTGAGCAGAGATTAGAAGGAAGTGAAAAGGTAAACCATATGGGTAACTGGGAAAAGAGTGCTTCAGGCAGAAATGACAGCAAGTGCAAAGGTCCTGAGGCAGGAGTTTATTTCAGGATGCATTTGATATGCACCTTAAATGCTAAAACTAGGACCAAAATTAGATCTATCTCTCTCTCCCTCTACTTCTCTCTCTCTCTCTCTCTCTCTCTCTCTCTCTCTCTCAACCTCTCTCAATCTTTCCTCTCATCTCCTCCTCTCACCCCAGAGCTAAAAAGGACAATGTTGGGTCAACCAGACTCAAGAAGAGCAAGTTGGGCAGGCAGTCCTGAGGTCTTCTCCCACTGAGTCCCCCAACCACAGTCCTGGACCTCCTCTGCCATGCCTGGCCATACTCCCTTACATTGCTTCATGCCAGGAATCCAGAGCACTGCCTTATCTGGATGCAAGTCCCCTCATTTCTAACTCAATACCCTAATGCCTGACTGCTTATCCCAGCCTGGATCCCGGGGCCAGGAGCTAGACTGGGAAGGTCCCGTTCCTGCCATCTTCAGGCAACGTCCCTAGCATTGGGGTGAGAATGAGACCTTGCAAGGAGATGCCTTGCCCCCAGCACCTAAGAGCTGGTTAATAAGGACGCTGCAGAGGCTTGGCGCTTATGGTCAAAGGCCCAGTGAAGGGTTACAGGAGGGAAAGCCCCAGATGCTCCCCAAATCAAAACCTTCCAAAGCCAGTTGCCCAGGAAAGGTATCTTCCAAGCAGGCCACCAGGGTCAGAGGTTAACAGAGCCAGGCTACCCGAGCTTGAATCTTGCCTCTGTCTCCCACTGGCTGTTGCCAGGGCAGGTTAATCACCCTGTAAAATGGGGACCATAATAATAGGTTAGGGTAAGGGTTAAGGGAGATCATATCTGTAAGGTTCTTAGCCTATGACAAGTGCTTTAAAAGTGTCTTTAAGTAAAAAGGAAAGTGCTTAGTAAAGTGTATTTTAAAATCATTCTCTTCCGTGTAATTGTATTTAAAATGTTCACTAGGAAAAGGATTTGCCCCCTTTAACAATAATCTGGAAAGAAACTGCTTCTGTCAGCACAAAGTTGATGATTAGGAAACAAAGCAAGAGTTGCCTGAAGTTTAATTAGTTGCTTTAGCTCTAAAGGCCAAGCCCTGGGGCCTGTGCAGGTGGGAATGGCAACCAGTCTGGGAAGGGCCTGCACACCCACCCTGATTTGGGAGCATCCCCAGCAGCGACACTCCCATCGCAGCCTGGCTTGGCCCAATGGACATGAGCAGAGTCCTTTCTGGTTCTGTGTTGACATCAGTCTTCCCTTGAGAGCAAAAACAAATACAAATAGCATTTATTGAGCACCTAATAAGTGCCCTACTGTATATATATTTCACTCATCACAACTGCTCTTTCAGAGACCATTCCCATTTCCCTGGTAGTAAAACTGAGGTTAAATGACAGCCCTGTCAAACTCAGAGATCTTCTGGAACCAGGAGCTGAAGCCAAGACTGTTGCAGATGGCGCCCCCTGGAGGGGGGTGTTGGTGAGGATGAATAGCCCCAGGGAAAATGTGAACAAAGTATGGGTGGTGGTGGAGACTCTGATAAGAACTATAAGACACTGCAAAAGCAGCCCCAGGATTCAGCATTTGGGATTTCAGTGATTACAGGGTCAGCCATTTCTGCCCCCACCTTGCCGATCTTCCAGAAGGCTGTTGTGGGCCTCTGAAGGACATGGAGAGGCTTCCAGCAGCCAACCTCAGAGAGGAAAAGTTTGGAGGCTTTACAAGTAGCTGAGCGACTGAAATTGTGCCCAGCTTTGCTGCTGTTACAGCCTGAAAGGAAAAGGTGAAGACCCAGAGCCAGGCACGTTGCTGAGCTGCATGAGTGTGGCTGTGTGTCAGGTGGTTGGGCTGCTGCTGCTGTTGTTTTGAGTGTTGCTTGTCTGGTGCTGTGCTGGGGCATCTCTGCAGCTCCATGAGCATCTCCTGTGGTGTCTTCTGCTGTCTTCATGAGTTGGATTCCAGCCGATAGTCTGGCTGTTCCAGGTCCTCTGTGGCAGGGAGACACCATCTTGGAATCCTTTGTGTTTAGAACTATAAAACACTGGACACTGCTTTGGGTGAGGTAAACTGCCATTTGTGGCCTCAGTGACTCTTTGTTTTTCCTTCTTTGTTAAATAAATTCCATTACTGTTGTTCTGTGAACCTGAGTAGTCTTGCAATTGTTCGTGCAGATGAAGAACTCAGACAGTGACCAGTAAACTAACCCCTTGCTGCCCTGTATCAGTTTCAGAGAGATTTTCCTCAGGAGGAAAGTTCAGTGGTCAGGACCACAGCTGGGATCCTGGCTGGCCCTGACTTCCTTAGACAACTCCACTGTTCTCCCTCTCTCAGGGTCTCATCTCTGGGTGTTCCCCTAAAGGGCTGCAACCAGACCACAAAATCCCTTTGAGATACAGCAGTCTTAGAGATAGAAGTTAATTCCCACCAAATGCCAGAAGGCAGTGGACTTAAAAGAGAAGTCAGAACATAGGGAGAAGTTAAGGAAGACATCTATAAATGCCGCAGTCCTAGACTGGAGGACTTAATATTAATAGTCAGTTCTCCCCAAAATGATCTGTAGATTCACACAATCCCAGTCAAAGTCCTAGCAGATTTTTGTGGAAATTGACAAGTCTATTCTAAATGTATATGTAAATGCGAAAGCCTTCGTGCAATCATGAAGAGCAAAGATGAATGACTTACACTGCCTGCGTTAAAATTTTCTATAAAGCTGCAGCAATTAAGACACTGTGATATTGGTTTTAGGGTAGACAAATAGACCAATAGAATATAGAGAGAATCCAAAAATAGAGCCACACATAGATGGTCAATTGATTTATGACAAGCACACCACTGCAATTCAGTGAAGAAAAAATTATCTTTCCATAAATGGTGCTGGATCAGTTAGATCAATCAGGTCATGTAAGAAAAAATGAAGCTTGACTCTTAGCTCATACTATAAACAAAAAATAAATTCCAAATGAATCATAGATCTAAATATGAACACCAAAACAAAGTTTCTAGCAAAAATATAAGAGAATTTTTCATGACCTTTAGATAGGCAAATATTTTTCAAATACACAAACACACAAATAACAAAACAATAACTATACAGGGAATGATGGATTTCATTGAAATTTAAAGCATCTTTCCTCAAAAGACAACTAGTAAGAAAGTGAAAAGGCAAACCACAGAGTGAAAGAAGCTATCCACCCCTATAAACATTAGACAAGGAACACATATCTAGAAGATATAAAGAATTCCTACAAATCAAAAAGAAAAAAAACAGACAACTCAATTAAAAATGGCCAAAGACTTTACCAGGCACTTCACATAGAAGATATTCAAGGAGTCAGCAAATTATGAAAAAGTGCTCACCATCAGTAATCACCAGGAAAATGCAAACTAAAATAAGAATGAGATACCACAATATGTAGATCAACTAAAGGGACTAAAAAGAAAAAAAAAACTAATAAGACCAAGCCTTGGCGAAGATACGGAGCAACCAGAATGCCCACACTGCAGGTGGGAATATAAATTAGAACAACCACTTTAGAAAGCTATTCCACTCCATACTCAGAAACCTAAGTATAAGTCAAACATGTAACCCTGCAATTCCACTCCCACTCCTAGGCATTTAGTGAAGAAAAATCAAAACATACATTTACAAAAAAGATGCATGCCAGAATGTTCAAAGCAGCTTTATTGAGGACAGCCCCAAACTGGAAAGAACTTAAGCCTGTGTCAAAGGGAAACAAAACAAGTTGTGGTTTAATCATTTGATGGAACATTACTCAGCAATGAAAAAGAAGAAATTATTGCTGTATTTATACATCATCATGGAGGAATCTTACAGATATACTGGATGAAATGATCCAGACTCAAAGGAGTACATATCGGATAATTTCATTTCTTCAAAGTTCAAAACTAATCTAAAGGGATAGAATAGTTGAGATGAGTTACTGACTAGGAAGAGACAGGGAACCCGCCAAAGTCTGGACATACTTTATACCTTGATTTGCATAATGGCTACATGGGTATATATACACATAGAAAAATTCTTGAGGCTGTAGACTTAATATTTGTGCAACTTATTGTAAGTTTGTTTTATTGCAATTTTGAAAAGAATAATTAAAGAAAAGTTAAGGACACAAAGGCTACCAGGGGTTCAGGCTCTTTCCCCACAAGGGCCCCAAAGTCCAGGAAACATGAAAGGCATAGTGTGTGCCTTTCATGAATCCTTAGCCCTGTCCTCACCCCTTTCTCAGTCTACCTCTCATTCCTCACCCAGAAAAAATGGTGAAATGGGGGGAAGACTTCCAAGTGTCCCACCCAGTGCCTGTCCTGGGTAATCTCATTCCATGAGGTCTCTTCCTCTCATTGGTTGCTGTTATTTCTTTTTTTTTTTAAGATTTATTTATTTATACAAGAACCAGGGTACAGGCCAGATGGGTGGGAGGGTGAGAGGATTCACCAGAGACAGAGCGGGGAACAGAACAGGCAGACTGATGAAATACTCTGCTGAGGGGAGCAGCGGGCAAGACAGGAGAAGTCTACCATGCCATGTGGGTTTCTCCCTGGACAGCCGGGATCGAACCTGCGCTGCAGAGGCTGCAGACAGCTTCACAGTGCAGCGCTCAACTGCCTGCACCACCGGGGAGGCCCAATTGGTTGCTGTTCTTACAACTCTGAAAGTTGCACAAAACCAACAGTAAAGCAAATGAGTCTTTTCCACAGAAATGCAAATGAATTTTGCAGGAGGAGGTGCAAATGATTATTGACCTGTGGCTATTGAGCAGTTTTTCATCTATTTGTAAATTCATTTCCTGGTGGCCTATATATGGATTGCTCTTTGGATTCGCCTTGAACCAGATATAACATCGCCCTGGTCCCCATTTTAAATAATAAGTTAAAATCTTTGACATAGATTTATTTTACATTTACATGAATGTCATGGTTTTTTGCTGTTCCTTGCCACAATTTCCTCTCTTCCAAGCTCTCCTCTGATGACACCACCTAAATTTTTCTGTCTCCCACATAAGTCAGGCCTGGGATCTCTGGAGCGTCTGTCTTTTCATATCCATCCACTCACATTTATTGAGCACCCAGTGTTTGCAGGGCTCCACAGACACATAAGGAAGAAGACCAGGCTCTGCCTTCCCAGGCCAGAAGGGACACTCTAACCCTTTACAAGGGGCTTCAGGCCCCCATTTGATCTGTGCGAGGATCCTGCAAGGCACCAGTCATCACACCTCCATAGGAAGGAAAACTGAGGCCCGAAGAAGTGAAGTAGCCCCCACAAGAGTGGACCCAGGGCTCAAAACCAGGTCTCCAAACCTATTAGGGCTTAAATATCCACTCCACTACCAGCAACTGCCCATACCCACACTGGAGACCACTGAGAGAGACTGAACCCCTCTATCTCACTAAGCAGCCCGGTCCCACATGGGCACCAGAGGAAGGAGGAGACAGGGAGAGAACTTACTCAGTTTTTAACCGAATACCTTCCTGGCCCTTTGAAGGTGTTTGCCGACACTGGCTGCTGTGCCAGGCTGAGTCACACAAAATCAATGATGCTTGCTAATGAGGAGCGCAGCACCAGGAACGCTGACCTGGGCACCTCATTTCCCTCAGGCTCTGGGAACTACTTCTTCCAAAACCTAACCCTTACCCTCTCCTCCCTCCCCTCATAGCCCCACCTGTCTGTTAAGGCCTCTCAGGAGACCAGAGAAAACAGGAGACCAGAGACTTGAGTCGGAGAGAGGGCTCCAGGGCAGAACAGAAGCAGGTTGGGGCTGAGAGGAAGTCATGGGAGGCCAGAGGACCAATAGTGGCTCCAGCCACAAGAGCAACCTCCTGCCCCCACAGGTGACCTATTCCCCAAAGACAAGAACACAAAAGGGGGGCCTCCCTGGTGACACAAGGGGTTAAGCACCGCCCTATGAAGCAATCCGCAGCCTCTGCAGCACAAGTTTGATCCCCGGTTGGCCAGGGAGCACCAACATGGCACAGCAGACCTCGCCTGTCCCGCCCGCTGCTCCCCTCAGCAGTGTATTTCAGTTAGTCTGCCTGTTCTGTTCCCCACTCTGTCTCTGGAGAATCTTCTCACCCCTGCATCTCTGGCCTGTCCCCCAGCTCTCGTATGCATAAATAAATAAATCTTTTAAAAACACACACACACACAAAAGGAAGCCAGTAGGACTCCCCACACCCTTGGGTACTGGCCAGGAGGTCTGGGGAGAAACAGCAGGAAGCCCGAGCTCCAGGCTCTCGAGGCTCTCAGGGGACAGAGGTGGCAAGAGAGACAAGGGTGGGGGTGAGGCCCTTTCCATAAAACTGCAGCAGGGAGTTTGAAAGAATAAGAGCTAACACTGCTCACCCACCAAGACCCAGCAACTCCTGTTCTAAGCAAATTATATACTTGAGTCATTTAATACCCACAACACTGTACCCATTTTACAGTCCAGATAACTGAGGCACAGAGATATAAATGAACATACCCAAGACCATGCTGTGGTAAGTGGTGGAGAAGGAATTCAGATCCTAGTAGACAAGCTGGTATATTCTCCAGTTTCCACCACGCTGAATGTGGGGGTCACTCAGTATTCAACAAGTATTTAGGCGGGACACACTGAACGGACACGTTGACTCAGCATTTGGAAGCAGTACACAGTAGAGAGGGCTCCTGCTTTCACAGAGACCACAGTGTAGGGGGCTCCTAATGCTGGGGGTGCTGTTTTACATTGTCTCTAGACATGTACAAAGAGTCTCCCCATAGCAGCCAGGGATTGAAATCCTGTCTCTCTGCTATCATAAGTGTGGTTCCTCCTCACCTCACCCCATCCTACTGGTTAGGTATTAGCACTGTGCTTTCAGGGGTGGGGAAGAAGATCAGAGGGCAAGTGAGCTAGCCAAGGTCTCACATTTTGGAGTGCTCAGGTGGATTTGAACCCTCAACTATGGAGCCCCGCAAAACCAAGCCTGTGTTGCCCAAGGTCTAAGCAATTACTGCAGGTGCTGAGCAGGTGGGCAGTGGTTGAAATAAAGTTTGAGGTGCAATTTAATCTGTAAATGAAGCTGCCCACCCCCACCCCACACTGGGTTGCATTTTTGTCTTGGGTGCATTTGGGGGAAAGATGGAGCAAAGCGCAGGGGAACAAGCCCGCAGGGGTCGACGTGGCCCACGACAGGGGGGATGGCAAGCAAGGGAGGCCCGCTGGGTGTTGGAAAACGGGGTGGCGCGGGGGCAGGGGCAGGCTGGGCCATAGCTGGAATGGGTGTGGTGGCTTCCCTGGTCTCCATGGTGATGAGAGGGGGGAGTGGAGGAGAGGGAGGGGAGGGGAGAGGCTTCTGCATTGATCTCGCTCCAGTCAGATTCAATCCCGAGTGAAAATGGATTTTTTAATGCGTCTATTAGCTGCTTTGAAAACGCAAATTGAGTTCAGGAGAGACGGAGGCCGCCATCAGAAAACAATTTGGCGTCAGACGCCCTGGGGGTTGGGGGAGGGGGTGCCCAGCACGGAGTACCCCCTAAGCCTGAGTTTATCTTTGGTGAAGGGGAAGGGAGGAGGTACCCAGGAGCATTTACTCCTCCCCAATCTCCAGGGTACCTGACTGATCCCCCAAATTGGGCCAGTTTTACTACAAAAATAAGCAAATTGCAGCCCCAGAGGGAAGCCAGTCCCCCGGAAGGGCACAATCCCTGAAGGCTTCCCGATTAGGCAGGATTTAAGGCGAAGACGCATACTCAGCAAATCCCAGCAAGTTTCTGCCCAGTGTTTTACAATTTACAAAAGGCCCTTAGTGGATCTCTTAGAGAGAATGGGTGTAGGAGCTCATTATACGGTTAAGGAAACTGAGGCTGGGGAAGCCCATTGCCAAGGTCACTCAGGCAGGATCAAAATTGGAATTTCCATTCCTTGTTTTGTTTCCATTCCCACAGACCCGCTTCTCTGGGAGGGAAAGAAACTACAGGAGCCCACCTGGGCCAGAAGGCCTGGAAAGCGGAGGACTGTTTGACTGTAACTGCCATTGGGGAGCAGGGCCGGCCCCTCAATCAATTTTAAGAGGCAAGGAGGAGAGGATCCAGAAGAGGCAGGAGGTAGGGGGAAAGATGGAAGGTGGGCGTTAGATACATAGTTCTTTCATTGTCATTTGCTCTGTCTGGAGCCTTCTTTGCATATGCAAATGAGTTCATCCTCCTGCAATTACACAGTAATCGGGAACAAATTACCTTCTTGCTGTTTACTTTCTTCGGTATCCTTAATTAATCCGGTTATTAGACAATTAATGAAGCTTGTTTGGTGAGAAATTCATAGCAAGAACAGAGAAGGGTGTGTGTGTGTGTGTGTGTGTGTGTGTGTGTGTGTGTGTGTGTGTGTGTAGGAATAGGAGATGCTGCACTTATCCTGAAATAGAGGTGGTCCCTGGTTCCCTCAGCCTTCTCAGCCTCTCTCCTGCTTTCCACCATTTCCTGCACGCATCCAGCCCCTCCTCTCCTTTCCCCACCCCACCATTCCCAGCTTTCTCTTACAGCCCCTCACCTCCTCCCAGGAAGACTTTGTGGGTTGGAAAGGTAGCCGCAGTGTACTCCTGAATCCCTTGCAGTCATTGACCCCAGAGTGGAGGTCAGAGGTGAGTGCCCAGGTGTTCTCATTCACCCCCAGGCAAGCACCTCAACTCTCACTGCCTGGTATTTGCTGCCCTCCCAGCCTGGGTCTGAGCAGGAATGTCCTTCCTCACCCTACCCCCGCACAAGGGAGAAGTAGCCTCCCACCAGGGGTAAGTCAGGACTCTGCCCAGACACCCACACACATGGGGCTGTGAAACCCCAGACCCAGCTGGAGGGAGCACCAAGATCATAATTCTTGGCATATGCCCTGCTGGCATCCTGAGGACAACTTCCCCAGGTAATTTCTGGGCATCTCAGAGGTGTGTGTTTATGTCCCACAGATTCCTCCCTGGGTCATTTGTAATCTGACTTTTTCTATCCAGCTACTTTAAGATCTCTGTGGGCTTCTGCATTTTCACTGTGATATTTCAAAGTCTGTGTTTCTCCTTATTTACTCTGCTTGAGTTCTTTATGCTTCTTTCCCAGGATTTGTCTTTTTTATCACTTCTGGAAAATTCCTCATTAATCTATTATTAAATTTTGCCTCCTCCACTTCTCTCAATTATCTCCTCTGGAATCCCTAGAAGACCATAGTTAAATTCCTCATTCTGTAGCCCATGTCTTTTTTCCTCTCGTACATATTTTTCTCTGTGTGCTGCTGCATTATGGCTAATGATTTTCTCAAATCTATTTTCCAGTTCACTAACTATCCTTTCAACTGTATCTAATCTGCTGTTTAACCCATCCATTGGGTTTAAATTTCAACATTATCGTTTTCATTTCTGAGTCTATTTGTTCATTTTCATATTTGCCTGTTTTTTTCTGTTAGCATCTTTATTTCTCTAAACATTTTAAACATGCTATTTGCTTAAATACTCTGGACCTGGTCATCCCAATATCTTAAGCCTTTGAAGTCTAATTTTGCCATTGTTATTTTAGCTGATTTGCTCATGACAGATTGTTCCTCTTGTACATTATAATTTTGTATTGCAAACTCAAGCGAGCCAGGCTCTTTCCCTGGGAATACTGTACAGCAGAAGTCAAGGGTCTGTCCCTCCAAGCTAATGTGCTTTTGCTTCTGCCAGGTGCGCCTTGGAGTTGATTTTACTACTTGCAGTTTCCCAGAACACACAAGTCATGCAAATACTTACCCCACCCCCTGTGTGGGCTGTCTTATACTAGTGTAAAGGTTTTTTCCCTCTACCTAGAGCTCAAGCTAAATAAACAAATATTCTTATCATTTCTCTCTCTGCCACTGGATAGATGTTTTTTCTCCATCTTTCCCCAAAAGTATTGCCTTTGAGAATTCTGGGTTTCTGCAGAGGTCTCAATTTTAACTTTGCCAACAGCCTACCTCCTTTTTTCCCTGGGAGACCCTTAACACCCAAACCTTTAGGCTTTGTTTCTGGGCCTGGACAACTTAATACTCCAAGAAATGGTTCTAATCACAACTGGAGGAGGGAGATGCTACTGGCATCTAGTGGGTGGAGATCAGGGTTGCTGCTGAACATCTTACAATACCTGCCTCAACGACAATAAAAAAAAATCCAGCCCAAAAAGTCAATA
>NW_023602740.1:0-121104 GCF_014898055.3 Talpa occidentalis
GGCATCAGGAGCCCTTCTGGAGACCCTCAGAGGTTCAGGATAAGGCTGGGGCTCAGGGTCTCCCCTTCCTGTCCCTTCCAGTGCCCCTCCTCAGCCCACCATCCCTACAGGCTCACGGACTCCACCGTGGGCCTCATTGTTGGCCTGGTTGTCCTTGGAGCTGTGCTCACTGGAGCTGCGGTGGCTGCAGCTGTGATTGGAGAAGAAGAGCTCAGGTAGTGAAGGAGTGGGGGGGTCTGTCCACTGGGCTTTCATGTCGCAGGAGAACTTGTCTACCTGGTTAGTAGGGAGTATGATCCACACACATGTGTTGTCCAGTCTGGAGCTGATTGCTAACACTCACTCTTTTGTAAAGCACTTATGAAAATGCATACCAATTGTTCACTTATAAATGCCATGATAGGATGTATTTCCCAGTAAATGTCACAGGGAAGGACCCTGCTGTGCAAGGACTCCAACTCCCTTTCATGTCCATTCTTCATATATTCCAGTTCCTGACCTGGGTCTTCAGCCACAGTCCTAGAGACTTCCCTGTGACCAGACTTGGGGATTCCTTTAGCACTTGTCAACTGACTCCTCCCTTGTCTCACATGAGGTTTCTTCCCAGAGGGGGACAAGCAATCAGCTACAGTCAGGCTGCAAGTAAGTGTGCATCAGGGGTTGGATCCTGAGCCCCTGAGGACAGTGTAGAGGGAGCTCTAGGGAGAGTCACCCTCATCAGTTCCTCTGAGGTCTCATCTCTGGCTCTGACCAGGTGTCTTCTGTGCTTCCTCAGGCAGCAAAGTCCCCAGGACTCTGGATGTCTCTCATCCCTGGGAACCTCAAAGGTTGCGCCCAGGTTGTGGGTAGCTGTGAGTGGGACAGTCCTAGAATGCAGTGAACTATTGGAGAATGTTATCACTTAAATGTAATTCACCGAATTTCTTCATATTATTTTCATCATAGAATGAGCGCTCTGCCTTGTGTGGGACTGAATGTTACAGGATTTCTCTCACCCCATTTTGTGACCTCAGGATCCTCTGCTTTATTTAATTTTATTTTCTACCTGTCAGTGATTGATATAATTTTTTTTATTAAGTCTATTTATTCTTTTACACATTGTTTTTTTTGTATAATATTTTATTTCTCTCTCGGGTTAGTCCTACAGTTCTCTCACCACCATAGCACCATGATCCATCACTACAGTCCCTTGTGCTCTTCCCTCCCCTGTTTTGGAACCATCTCTCGCCTTCCCTGCTGTAGGCCTCATCTAGGATCAGGCTGAAAGTTTTGTCTTTATTCTGACACTTATTTGATTTCTGTAATATCCACATATAAGGGAAACCGTCTGATATTTATTTTTCCTCTGACTTAACAAGCTCAGTATCCTTCCTACCCCATCCATATTTCCTACAATGGCATGAGTTTATGCTTTTGATCACGGAGTAGTATTCCATTGTGTTATGGACCACACCTTCTTGATCCATCACGACTCTGATTTAAAACACAATGATAGCTGAAGCTGGATGTTTCCCAAGCCTGCTGCTTGGGATGTCTGATCCTTAGTTTCTGTGCCTTCCCAAATCTGCTGCTTAGGGGGAGTCTACCGCTTTGGTCTGCTGCTTGCTGGAGTGGAGAAGTTGCTGGGTGTGTTCACTGCTTGTCTGAGGTAGTAGCCATGACACCCTTGAACCCCTCCCGAACAAATAAAGAACGCTTATGCCATGAGAGATGGGATAGCAAGTTTCTCATACAAACTGTATAAATCTTGCCATTTTTGTTCCTGGGGGCTCAGCCATTTGGGAGCGATCCACTGAGCCAGCAATGTAACAATTAATCTCTCTTCCACCCTCTCTGAGTGCCATCTGATTTCTCTGGGAAACTGCCAGAACATTGTTGGTTCCTGTTCTAGTTCAGCCTGTCCCAGGGACTGAAGGAGAGCCTGGTCACTTCTCACACCCTTGTTGGGGCCAGGTAGAGTTGTCTGGTGGTGGAATGCATAGCCAGATGCCAGATCTTTATTTTAGGTACAAAGTAAGAAGTGATTTTGTACAAACCATTAATAAATAAGGCAATAAATTGATCAGTGGCTGTTTTCTCCCAACAGGTGTGCCAGAGTAACTCCGTGACAGTCAAGGTCGGGATAACAATGAGCTGTCAGACAAGGATTCCATGTCCTTGAAGTGTCTTTCAAAATAACATGATTTTAAAAATTATTTTCCCTTTTTTAGATTCCATTTAATTTGCTGTTCATTTCTTTTTCTTCAAAGTATCCGAGCTGTGTCTGCAGGGTCATGGCACAGAAGGGCTGTCAGTGTCGTGGAGCTATGAGTGGGGCTGACTCTGACCCACATGCAGGGTTGGGGCCTGGAGCCCCAGAATCAGCCCCTGGACTGGTCCTCCAGGGAGGCTAGCCTTGCTCTGCCTTGTCTTGGCCCTGAATCTCCTGACACCCCAACATTCGGGAAACCGAGGGGATGTTCTGGGTAAGAGGGGTAAGGACTCCCTTAACCATCTATCTCCCCCATCCTCTGCCATCTGCTGCATCAAGACAAAACATGTAAGACCTTTAATGGAAAGGAACATTATTTTTTTAAAGATTTATTTATTATGCATACAAGAGCTGGGTACTACAGGCCAGAGGTGCTAGCAGGTAAGAGGATTCACCAGAGACAGAGTAGGAGCAGAACAAGTGGATTGACTGAAGTACACTGATGAAGGGAGCAGCAGGAGAGTCAGGAGAGGTCTGCGGTGCATGTGGTGTTGCTCCCTGGCTGGCTGAGTATCAAACTCATTCTGCAGTGGCTGCGGATATCTTATAGGTTGCATCTTAACCCCTGCGCGCGAGGGAGCCCCAAAGGAAAGGAACTTTAAACAATTAGTGTGCAACAAAGAAAAAGGAAGAATAAAGTTTCCAAATCAAACATTCAAAGTCACCATCCCCTTGTGGGTAATGTTCAACCAAACTGGTTGGGCCCAAGCAGGGCCTGAATGCCTGTCACCTAAAGCACCTCCTGGTGGGGACCCACAGTAAGGGGTGGGTGGGGCTGACAAATCTGGAGGAAAAGAGCAAAATCAAGAGAGAAGCTGCCATTGTAACCTCCCACGGGTCTCTCACCCCATTTGTGCCACCCCGTCCAAGGCAAGAAGTAAGTGCAAGTTCTTCACGTGTCTCTCGGCTCCATGTGCCTCCTCCAGGTCTCCTGGCTCATCCTGCTTCCTTCCTTCTCCAGTCTACCTCTCTAGCTTCTTCTCCCTGCTCAGCTCCACCCTCCCTTGGGTGGGACAGGGAACCAGGATCCTCCCCTGGGAACCCCCCTTCAGTCCTCCTTGTCACTAGCGTGTGCGTGTGTGTGGGTGACACCAGCCCTGCAAGGACGGGCAAGGCCCCAGAAGTGCGTCGTTCCTGGGCAGTCACAGGCCAGCACTGCTGCATCCCCCAGGTGAGACAGAGGCTCCTAGACCCCCAGTGAGAGCCCGTGTCACCCACACAGACCTTCCCCGCCCAGTGTCCCCCATGCTGCCCTTCCCTGCCCGGTTCTCTCTGGCTCCCCCTGCACCCCTTCCCACCTCTGTCCCTAAAGTCCCATTTCCATCCTCTGCTCATTTCCAGGAGTCTCCCCATCTTCCTAGCCCTGGGGAGTGTCCTAGCCCTCCCTCTCCAAAGGATGGAGAATGTGAGGTGATGCCCAGGAGGAGGGCTTTCGTCCTTGGAAGCAGAAGCAGAAACAAATTACAGGGACTCTGGGATCTAAGTTTCCATCCCAAACAGACTGAGGCGACCTATATATTTGGGGATTTGCCCAGAACATCGAACCGGTTGTTATGTCCCGGAGACCACTGGAGACTAAAAATAAGGATAAACTGACAAATACTTGGGCGCCCCCTGTGTGCAGATCCCTGTCCTGCCGCTGGGAGCCCAGGAGCTGGGGAGGGCCTGGCTGAGCAGGAGAAAGGGCAGCTCTGGGCTCCTGTGCTCAGCCTGTGCCACACGGGGGCGCTGCCGCGCTGTTCTGGAGTCTGGAAAAGACCTAATGCACACACAGAATTCTAAAGAATTCTCAGAGTTGGGGGTCCTGGAGATTGATGTCCTGGGAGCTGAGATACTCTGTGTGGAGCAATAAAACCAGGGCTCCCAGGAGACTCCAGAGCCTGCCCTGTGTGTGAGTTCCTTCTTTTCTCCTCAGAACGCCTAGGAAAACTGGAAATTAGTCAGATTTTTCCCTTACTATAAAATTTGGAGGGCATTAAAAAAATAACATTTAGGGCTTCCCTGGTGGCACAAGCGGTTAAGACGCCACCTAAGAAGCTATCCGCAGCCACTGCAGCATGAGTTCAATCCCCAGCCAGGGAGCTACCCACATGGCGCAGCAGGCTCTCCTGACTTGCCCCTGCTCCTCTCAGCAGTATTTCAGTCAGTCGGCCTGTTCTGTACCCCACTCTGTCCTCTGGTGAATCCTCTCAGTCCCACACCTCTGACCTGTACCCAGGTCTTGTATGCATAAATAAATAAATCTTAAAAAAAACATTGAAAGAATACTGTGAGACTTACAGAAAACGTTGCAAAGGTAGACAGTTCTTGTTTATCCCACAGCATTTCTATTATGTTAACATCCTACATCAGTAAAGTTTTTTCACAACTAATGAGGCAGTGTTGACATAATTACTAAACACCACACTTTCATTAGTTTTTACTAATGTCCATTTTATGTTCCATAATCCCATCTGTTGTAGAGCAACCCCGATACAAAATGGGTGCCTTACTGTGGGTCCTCACCCGCGCGCTTAAAAGGACTTATCAATGCTCTACTGCAGGCACACGCGAAGGTTAATAAAAGGTTTATTTACAAAGGAAGGGGAAATGAGGAAATGCACAGCTCTGGGAGAAAAGTGGGAGACAAAGTTTTAAGTGAGTCCTACCCATCCGCTGATCAGGAATCCCAAAATGGCGCTCTCAGAGTTGGCCGCCAGCCAGGAGCAGTGAAGCCAGGAGGCGAGCGATCGCGAGCCAGAGAGAGAGACCCCAAGGCCCACGTGTTTGGTTTTTTATATCCAACCTGGCTGCCCAACTCCACCCTCAGGTCCCAGCCACCTCCCTTTGGTGGTGATGGGATTTGTCTTTCCAATGTCCTGATGGCTTTGGTCTGGAGTGGGGGTGGGGTCCACAAAGCCTGTATGGGATTAACTCAGGACATCATTTCCCCCTACACACTCAGTTTGCCTGGATGACAGTTTCTCAGACTTTCATCATTTTTGAAACATTGACTTTGGTGAGGAGTGATGTTTTTTGAGAGGTCATGGGTTCACAGATGGGGGTTCTCGGGTCACTTCTTAGAAGAAAAAGTTTCACCAAAGTCCTCCTTTCAGTGGTGTGCGTGCCCGCACCTCACACTCCTCCCCCTACCCCCACCCACACACACAAAAGGAAAGGAGATGCTTGCACAGACACAAGCAGGCAGTAAGAGCTGCCCCTGGAGAGGGCAGGTGTGTTAGGAGAAGCCTTCAGGCCCCAGGCGGCAGCCTTGGAGCAGAGTTGTCTCTTCCCAGGACAGAAAGGGCACTGAGGTGGTGTTCTAGTTGGGAGGGTTCCTTCCTTTGTGCAATTGTTATCTATCCTTAAATGAATGACTTCTATGGTGTGACTAGGCTGATTTGTCAGACTAGTGATTCTCCACAATGGCTCCATCTGTGTATCCTAGCTCTGGTCTGTATACGTCCTGTAACATCTGATACTTGCTATAGCAGTTGACCCGAAGCATTTTTCATTTCTATAGTTGGTTTAATAACTATATTAATCACTCTACCCCCACTTCTAGTTTCTGGTCATGTGACTCCTCCATCCTAATTTTTCTACTCTTTTTTTTAAAGATTTATTTATTTATGCATATAAGAACTAGGGACAGGCCAGAGTGTGTGTGGGGGAGAGAGGATTCACCAGAGACAGAGTGGGGAACAGAACAGGCAGATAGACTGAAATACACTGTTGAAGGGAGCAGAGGGGAGTTATAAGAGGTCTGCTGCGCCATGTGGGTAGCTCCTGGCTGAGGATCGAACTTGTACTGCAGTGGCTGCTAATAGCTTCATAGGTGGTATCTTAACCCTAGAGCACCAGGGAGGCCTAATTTTTTTTTTAAAGATTTATTTATTTATTCATACAAGCACTGGGTACAGTCAGAAGTGTGGGAGGGTGAGAATTCACCAGAGCCAGAGCGGGGAGCAGAGCAGGCAGAAGGACCGAAGTACACTGCTGAGGGGAGCAGTGGGCAGCAGGAGAGGTCTGCGCACCATGTGGGACCTCCTCCGGTGGCTGGGGAGCCGCCGGGGATCAAACCGGCACTGCAGAGGCTGTGGGGCAGCTTCGCAACCCAGTGCTCAACTGCTGCGCCACCGGGAGGCCCCGGGAGGTCTAATTTTTTACTCTTAGTCTCCATCAAGGAGCACTGCTCAGGAACATAGTACCTCAAATTAGGGTTTTTTTTTTTTTTTTTGAGTGGAACTATGGGTTTGGGGAAGCAGACCCAGAGTTGCAGGGCCATTGTCCATTCAACATGTCAGTGCTCATGGTGTCCACCTGACTCATCACTGATGGTGTTACCTTCAACACCAGGCTAAGGCTTGTTTCCCAGATTTCTTCCTGCCAAACTTCTTTTTGTTCCATTTATTTAATGCTATTGTCTTTGGAAGGAAGCACTATGTGCAGCTCACACTTATGGGTGTTCTGCTATAAACATTTGCTTGCATGCAGGGTTTTGTGCAGATATAAGTTTCAAATTAGTGGTAACTAGCTGGGGTTGTGATCAATGGGCTGTATGTCAGGTTTTTTGGTTTTCAAAAAACTGTCAAAGATCTTCCACAGTGACTGCGCCCTTTTGCATTCCTGCCGGCAGTGATGAGGCTCCTGTGTCCACATCTTGACAGCACCTGTGCAGGGTTTGCATTTTTCAGCCCCTACTAGGTGTGATGGCATCACTGTTGTTCTTTTTGTCTTTCTCTTGTGACCTGTGATGCTGAGCATCTGTTCATGTTCTTCCTTGTCGTCTGTGTCTCTTCTTGGTGACGTGTCTGTTAAAGTCTTTTGTCCGTTTTTTCAAATGAGGCACCAATTATTTACAACACTGTTTTGCCCTTTTAAAACTGGGTTGTTTCTTTTTGCTCATTGAGTTTTAAGTGTTATTTTGTAATTGTAGATCCAGTCCTTTATTGGATTCATGATATGCAAATATTTCCCCCACTCTGTGTCCTGAACTCCTGTACTGACAGGAAAAACAAACACTAAATGTCCATACAGAAGCATAGATACACATTTTTTGGAAAAGAGAAATGATAAATCACTAATCGTTTTGAGCAGATACTGGCTGCCTGGGGTGATGGGGGGTGGAGGGGAATGACTTACTTAACTTATGTGTATCCTTGAGTGTGATTTAAATGTCCTGGTATGTGCATGAAATATGCTTTCAAAAGTCAATCACACTACACTGCTCAACTTACAAAACTCTTCATACGTCACGTCAAAATCACTTGTTAAGACCAGACTGGCACGTATGTTACCAGTGATGGACCTGCACGTCATAGTCCTCAAAGTCATGGTTTCCTTTGGGGTCACTCTGGTGTTTTCTGTTCTGTGGGTGTTGGACAAATGCACATGACCTGTGTCCATCATTAGAACGTCATGCAGAGTATTTTCACTGCCCATAATGTCTTCTGTGCTCCAAGGAAACAAAAGCAAAATGAAACGAATGGGATCACATCAAACTAAAAAGCTTCTACATAGTGAAGGAAATATCATTAAAATGAAAAGACAATACCGAGTTGGAGAAAAAATTTGCACATCATGTACCCAGCAAGGAGTTACTATCTACAAAAAAACTCCAAAACAATAAAACAACCAAATCAAAATAGGGCAGAGGAGCTAAATAAGTACTTTCTAGAGAAGACATAAATGTGGCCAAAAGGTGCATGGATAAAAGTTGATCATCATGTGCTGTCAGGAAATGCCAATTGAAAACCACAGTGAGTTACCACCTCCACCTGTAAGAATGACCCATTGAGGGTGAAGAGGAAAAGGAACTCTGGTACATGGTGGGTGGGAATGGAGACTGGTCCTGTTGGCGGGCAGAATGAGGGTTCCCCAGACCCCCAAACCTGCACACTCAACATGGAATCTGTCATAAGTTCCATAAAGAAAAACATACTCTAATGCATAAGACCTTCAACAGAAAAGAATTTTAATACAATTTTTGTGCAATAGAGAATTAGTGTGCAATAGCAAAAGAGAAGAGAAAGAATATAGTTAAAATAGTTCCCACATGAATCAATTAAAGTTACCCAACCCCTCATAGGTAAGGCCCAGCCAACAGGCCGGCCAAAGCAGGCCCACTGAGGCCCGAAAGCCTGCCGCAAGGCTAAGGCACCTACTGGTAGAGACCCATGGTACAGGGGCAGGAGGGGCCAGGCAAGTCTGGAAGGACAAGAGCAAAATCAAAATTCTCATCAAGATAACAGCTGTCATTGTCAGCTCCTCCATGGGTCCCTCATCCATGTCTTTGTCTCTTTCATGTGTCTCTTTCCATGTCCCCAACTCCTTTGCACAAGTCCAAGCCTGAGGAGCAAGCCTGCTTCTTAACATGTCTCTCTGCTCCATGCGCCTCCTTCAGTCTTCTTTCCCATCTTGCTCCATGTCTTCCTCCTCTTCCTCAGCTTCTCATCCCTGCTCAGCTCCACCTTTCCTTGGGCGGGGCAGGACACCTGGAACCTCCCTTTTCTATGGATGTCACACAGGTACAGTCCTGCCCTGTGGAGAACAAATGAAGGTTCTCGAAATACTCAAAATAGACCCCCATGGTCAAGCATCTCATTCCTTGGTATTTATCAAAGAAGGTAAAACACTAATTTCGAGGAATATGAGCCCCTTTGGTCACTGCAGCACTGTCTACCATAACCAAGCAATGGAGACAACCTAAGTGCCCAACAACAGATGAGGGGATAAAGAACACAAGCTATCGACACAGTGGAATACTACTTGGCTGTGAAAAAGATGAAATATTGAATTTACAACAACGTGGATAGATATGGATGGGATGATGCTAAGTGAAATAAATTTGAAGGAGAATGTTAAATACTGGATGATTTCATTCATATGTGGACTATAAGGAAACAAAGCAGGGACTGATGAACCTAAAACAAAACAAACTCTAGAAATATGATTGGAGAACTGAAGCTATGGGATGGGGGTGAGAGCAGGAAATAAGGTAGGAAGAGGCCCAATGGGCTATGGTGGAGGACTATGGGTGCCCTTAGGTGGGTGGGAAGTGATAATGAACATCTGAAGAAGTGTGAACCCTGTGCCTCTAACACATATGGTGTGTAAACCAATGTTACCTCAGCTGAATAATACAATGAGGGGGAAAAGAACAGTTCTTAAGCAAAAGGAGAAAAGTATATTGTCCCTTCCATCCATCACTGACCTCAGGACTTTGCCTTAGCCTCCTCACTGTCATGCAGGGTGAGGGCTGGTTCCCCACAAGGTCAGAGGCGGGAAGTGCAGGGACTCCTGGGGCTGCTCAGACACCGCTGAGTAGAGACACTGCAGAGAGGGTGGCTCTGAGGGACCAGAGACAAATGGTCAGAGGAAACCCCAGTTTTGAGTATCTGGTCCCCAAGGAGAGGGTAGTGTGTGTGTGTGTGTGTGTGTGTGTGTGTGTGTGTGTGTGTGTGTGTGTAACAGGAAGGGACAGGATACACAACATAAAACAATGGAAAGTCAATTAACATCAAGCCCCAGAATAAATGAAATCAAACCTCACACAGAGTAAAGGTGTCAGAACAACACCTCAGTAAATACAGTTTCACGGAGAAGCAGTTTTTGAGCAGGACTGAAAAAACATTGGACCTGAAAAAGAGGAGGAGGTTTAGAAATATCTCATGGTTGGCTTGAGGTTTAAGGAGCTGGGCAGGACACCGCCTCCAGGCCCCTGCTAGGATGTGGTGGCACCTTCACCCCTGACAGCTCCCTCCCCCAGTCCCCGACATTCTTCTCCTTTGAAGTCACTGTAGAAAACCCTCAGGCTTGCTGCAGGGGGTTTTGTTGTCCCAGCCAGATAGGATACTGACCAGCAGCTAAGAGAAAGGCCTCACACCGTGGGGCTGAAGATCTGGCATCCCTTTGCTTTTTGTTTCTTGGTCATAGAGAGAGAAAAATTTATCAGAAGGTATATTAGACAATAAATTATATGTATCAGCATACTGTCAGTAAATAGCATGGAAAATTGTCTGTTTAGAAATTAGTTGTTGGGCAGTTTGGCCCACTTGACAATGGGAGATGGTTTGTTGAACATGCCTGACAAGCATTACAATACAATAATTATAGTGGGTCCTTCTTTTGCCTTCTCTTGAAGTTTCTTGGGAAAGTGTTTAAATGAAGCTATTTGAGTTAAGGAGTTTCTAGGTAGAAAAAGTTCTGATAGCTGAGTAGCAGCCAGTCTGGCTGAAGGCCACGAGAATAAGAAAAGTCTTTTCTTGCTGAGGCTTTAGCTGATAGGGATGTACTGGCAACTATCCACTGTCTTAGGTTATTGTTTAGCTGAAACAATGAGTTTAGTGTAAGGCTTAGTTTTTATTACCCTGGAAGGTTGCCTTCTTACTGAGAGCACATAGTGGCCAAAAGCCTATGGAAAAAGAGATGCACTGATTGTCTCTGCTTTGTTCTATGCACTTGATAATGTAATCTCACTGCTTGCAAAAAATGTACAGATAAAGAACCTGCTGAGCCTCTCGCAGAAGATACTAGCACCTCACCAAGTGTCAGTGTCTCCTCACTTTACCTCATCCCCTTCCCCTCAGCCCTTAAGTTTCAGCCCCTTACAAGTCGCTGAGGCTGTCTCATCCTTTCAGGAAGCCCTGACATGACATTTTGCCGAGGCTGGTCCCCGCAAGGACTCAGAGTCAGGGATCTCCATGGGCTGCAGCTTCTTTCTCTCTATACCAGAGCTGGAGGGAGGAGTGTGTGCCCTGCTGGCCTGGCCCAGGGGCAGGATTAGCACAGGTCACCCAGTTCCTGAGCTGAGCCTTTGTCCACAGTCCAGGAAGGGAGAGGGTGATGGAGCAGGGTCTACCTCAGCTCCTGCAGGAAGGTGCAACATTAGAGGGGGTGAATTGATGTTTCTTTCTCATTCCTGGGCTCTCCCATCTCCCCAGGGTAAGCCTAGATGTGCAGCAGGGAGAGGATCTCAGGTAAACCCAGGCTGGTTCTCCCATGTCTCTCCCCACTATAGTATTCAGGATGAATCTCCGTGTTTTTATGGCCACTCTGAGGAGAGCACAGAAAGGTAAGTTTCATTACGGTATTTGCTCCTGGGACTGGAGGTAAGATTTTTACTACAAAAGTTCTTTTATTTTTGTTGTTCTGTAACAATGCTGTGCAATCACAAAAAAAATAAATAAATAAATAAAAATAAAAAAACAGAAAACACAAACAACAACAAACAAAAACAAAAAAAACACCCTGGGAGAGGGAGAAAGTGTGGAAGTGTGGAATTGAGTTCTCATGATGCAAACAAAAAAAAAAAAAAAAAAGGAGAAAAATCCAACAATGAAAATAAGACAAACATTTGCATGGATTGTTCAGTTTAACCCACGACACTCTGTGCATTGTCAGATCCCATGATCCAGCGTGACTAATGACTGTGGGAGTGAGGCTCAGAAGCACAGCCCAGGCCACACAGCGGGGACCCAGGGCTCTGACCAGCCCAGAGGCCCCCTGCTGTGAATCTGCAGTGAGGAAGGGTCTCTGAGCTGAGGAGGCTGAGGCCTCAGTGTGGTCAGATCCACTGGAAACATCCAGAGTGGGTCCTCTTAGTGACCGGCACTTCACTATCCGCCAGGCCATCTTACTATTAATAAGTCAAATTTTAAAAAATTCCTCCTGATATTTCTCTGGTGATGGAGGCAGGTGGGGTGGGAGAGAAAGTGGAGGTGATGACAGGCCCTGTGAGCCCTCCCTGCCTGGTGTGGGGAGCAGAGAAGGCAGGTGAGGGTCCATGTTGAGAAAGGCCTGGGGCGCCATGGGGAGCAGAGACTGGAGAGGGTGAGAGTGTGCGGGCAGTGAGGAGGCTCCTGTGGCTAACCAGGGCTGATGTTGTCACCTCCTCCCTGACCGTCCCTTGCCTCCATTTGTTCCCCTTCCTCACCCACCTTGCAGGGAAGTCATGACTTCGGGGCCACAACTGGACCCTCCTGGCAGAGGTGACCTGTAGCGTCTGCCTGAAGACGGGCCCCGGGGAGCACCTCCTGTGGCCACAGCTTCTGCCAGGCCTGTCACAGCTGAGTCACTCTCAGACCCACTGAAGGCCACGTGCTGTCCACGCTGCCAGGAGCGACCCAAGAGGGAAGAGCAGCCCCAGTGGGTTTGTCCTCCGGGGGGCAGATTGTCCTCTGGGGTAGAATTGGCCAGTGGTCATTTTCCAGTAGCTACATTAAATGAGGATCCTGAAACCTGGTGCACTCAGTGGGGTGTCACGGGCTTTGCTGAGGTCGCTTCAGCAGCAAGGTTTGACACAAGCCACGAGGAGAGAGCCCATGGTGTGTCAGGCCCCAAGCTCAGCGTGTAGCCTGTGGGCATCCCTGAGCTCTGGCAGCATTGACCTGGGCAGTGCTGTGGCAGGTGGGAGACTGGCCTGGTGGGCTGTGATAGAGGGGGTGCCTGGGTGCTCAGGTGAGTGTCTGGCCCTGCTGAAGCCCACTCCCACTGTGATCCCTGATGCCATAGGGAGGGAGACCTTACTGTATGCAGCCTGTGGACCAGCCTAGTGGGCTCTGAGTGACAGTGGCCTGCACTCCAGGGTGAGACTACCTGATCAGGCATCTGGACACAGTGGCAGGTGTTTGATTTATGAATACAGTGCCAGAATTGTAAATGCGCCTGATTTATAAGCTCTCACAGGTACCATTAAAGGTTTATGAGACCATTCAGGGCTCTAAACGGACCAATCTGATTGGAGCCCAACTGACACAAACCAAACAGCTGGGATTATAAAGGGACTGATCAAGCTTGAAGAATTTATAAGCCAGAGCAGCAGCCAGCTTGAGCCACTTGATAGAAGGCTGCAGGTCAGATTTGTAAGTACTCCTAGAAAGATTTTTATAAAGACCTCTGCAGACTTTGAGACCTCAACATACCTTTGAGAACTTTCCAGAGACCTGATCCTTACAACTCCCTTTGGCCCTACCTCTGACATTGCCTGCAGAGAGCACCGTCAGGCTGTCCCTGGTGTTTCTAAAGGAGCTGTTTGCTGGTGGCTTATGCCCAGCCTCTCGAAGGCTGTTTGCTGATGGTACAAATGGCATCTCTACGAGCTGTGACACTGGCATCTCTGGCACCCATGCCTACTGACCATCACTGCTCACCTGTATGCAGCCTCCCCTGAGAGCTGTCCATCACATCTGATCCTTCGGCACCATCTCCTGGCACTGTTGCATCTGGCACAAGCTTTGTTGAGGCAGTGAGCTCTCCCTTCAGCTATGGCGCTAGACCCAAAGCCCGTCTGCACCCGCATGTGTGAGCCTGTGCACAGGGCAGTCTTCTGCAGCGTGTCCTGCAGGGGCTGGAGCACACAGTCACACCGCTGCGGGCAGGGGTGGTGCAGAGGGAGTGGGGGCTCCAGCTTTGATTGTCAGGGAAAAGGGGGTCATCACAAAAGCGGCCTCAGAAGGTGGGATTGCTGGGTGGGGCAGCTGCTAACCAGCTCGCTGCCTGGGACATGTGCTACAGAATGGGAAGATGGCTCCTGCCATGGTGGGGGTGTGGGGAGGGGGATCCAGGAACTCGGAGGGTGACCCTCCTGGAGGTCAGTCAGTGCTTCTGTACCTGGGGAGAGGGGGGAGGCTTGGTTTGAAGCTTGTTTAGGTGAGGCCAAGACCTTGTGTTCTCCCTCTACCTGATAGGTTCCTACTTTGCAGAGGAAAAATAAGATCCTGTAACATTTTTTTTTAATTTTTTTTTTTTTAAGATTTATTTTATTTCTACAATAGCTATGGTACAGGCCAGAGTCGCGGGAGGGTGAGAGGACCCTCTGAGACACAGCATGGAGATAACAGACAGACAGACCAAAACACTGCTGAGGGGAGCAGCGGGTGAGACAGGAGTGTCTGCTGCGCCATGTAGGTATCTCCCTGGCCTGCCAGGAATTGAACCCACACTACAGAGGCTGCGGACAACTTAACAGCACAGTGCTCAACCACTGCGCCACTGGGGAGGCCCTAACATTTTTTTAAATTTTATTTACTTTGTATAGGCCAGAGGTGCTGGGCTGGGTGGGTGAGAAGACCCACCAGAGACAGAGTGGGGAGCAGAATAGGAAGATCCACTGCTGAGTGGAGAAGCGGGCGAAACAGGAGAGGTCTGCTGTGCCATGTGGGTAACTCCCTGGCTGGGGATCAAACTCGTGCTGCCGTGGTGGCCCATAGATTCACAGTGCTAAGACTTAAGCCTTGCATCACCAGGGAGGCCCTCATTTCACTTTTAAAGATAATTTTTGAATCACATTAGATTTACAGAAATTTGCTGTGAAGCTAATTTAGACATCCCTTACACCTTTCACCCAGTTTTTCTTAATGTTAATATCTAACAAAGCTGTGCTGAGACCGAGAAGCTGACATGTATAACACCATTAGCTACACTATAGACCTGTTTTGGATTTCACCCGTTTTTCTACTCATGCCCTTTTTCCATTCCAGGAGCCAGTCCAGCCACCTCAAGTTGTGTCCCTCTTGTCTCTGTCTCTATGGAAACCAGTCTTTTGAGTTTCTAAGTTCTTACCTGTTTCCATGACCTTGAAAGTTGTGAAGAGTACTGGACAGATACTTTGTACAATGTCACACTTTCGAGCGTGTCTGAAATTTTCTTATGATTAGATGGTGGTTGTGAGGTGTCAGGAAGAAAACTGGAGGGGAAGCGTCCTCATCACATTGCCCAGTCCCCCCGCAGCATGGTAGCCCCAGGTCCTCACGGCAGTCACCACCACCCTGGCCAGGAGAGAGACTAGAGACTGAGTGAGCTGCCCACCACATCTTTCTTCCCTTCCCCCACTTATCTGCCCCCCACAGCAATGCCTTCTCCTCCCCAGCCCAGGGCTTCTGAGGGCCAGAGCAGGAAGGGGTTCCCCACAGCTCCCTGCAGGAGTCTGGCTAACTGAGCCCCTCCATTCCCACTGCAGCCTTCGTGCCTGCCCCGCCCGGCCTTGTACATGCAGAGGCAACCCAGGAAGGTGTCCCTGCAAGTCCTTGTGCCTCAGTCTGTCCTACCACAATTTTGCTCAACTGTCACCCAGTGAAGCCTGCCCTGACCACCCTATTTGCAAATGCCCCTCCCATCTGCTTGCCTTGGGCATCCACCCTGCAGGAGTTTTCCTCTATCTCCTGTCACTTTCTGACATACTGTACAGGGGCCTTTTCCCAAGACGGGCTCAACAACACCCACCCCACATCCCCTTCTGCAGTGTGACGCTACCACCTACCTGGGGTGTGACCACCTCCTTCCCCTTCATCTTTGAACAGCTTTGGAACAGTGACACTTTTTGAATTCTGAGGTTCTGACACCAGATCCCCTGTGGGTCTGACTTGTCCCCATGGGACACTCCCTCCTGGAGCCCAGAAGCCGAGCTGGGAAAAGCCAAACCATGCAGTTAGCAGCCCCCGTAAGCCCCAGGCCACAGCCTGCACCCCCTGTCATCCCGGGAGGACCCTCCTGGATATTCCAGGGCACTGCACCCCCAGCCTGTGCGTGTGGAGCAGAGAAGCTGCCCACTGACCCTGTCACCCCGCAGAAGGGGAGAATAAAAGATGCTTTTATTTGGGGATTATTTGTTACCAAGTGATAGACAAGAACACATCACTTTACTCCTCTTGCGATGTTCTCATTAGTTGTCTGTCTTCCTGCCAGATGGAAGCATCAGGAAAGCAGTTTTTTCTCTGATTTCATGACATGATCACCAGGACCAGAACCATGCCTGGCACAGAACAGTCACTGACATCATGGATGAGTACATGAATATACGCTGTGACCAGCCCCGTAAAGCTGGTATCTCTGAGACTAAAAGGGAGAGTTGCCTGGATTTTGGTTTGGAAGATGCCTTGCTCTGCTCGGGCTGCCATCACCAAATCCCACACACTAGGGGGCTGAACAGAAATATGTTTTCTAGCAGTTGGAGGCCAGAAGTCCAAGATCAAAGTGCTAGGAAGTTGGTTTCGTTTATTTTTTAAAGAACATTTATTTTATTTATTTATACAGAAGCGGGGTACAGTCAGATGCGCAGGAGGGTGAGAGGATTCACCAGAGACAGAGCGGGGAACAGAACAGGCAGACTGACGAAATACACTGCTGAGGGGAGCAGCGGGGGCGACAGGAGCGGTCTGCCGCGCCATGTGGGACCCACCCTGGCAGGCGGGGATTGAGCTGGCAGAGGCTGCAGACAGCTTTCATAGTGCAAAGTTCAACCGCCTGTGCCACCAGGGAAGGCCCTAGGAAGTTGGTTTCTGATGAGGGTTCTCTTCCTGACTTATAGCTGGGACTTCACAACATGCCCTCACGTGGTGTTTCCTCTGTGTGTGTTTGTGTGTGTGTGTGTGCGTGCACACAAGTTGGGGAAGTGATATTTCTGATATTCCTCATAACTACCAGTCCTGTCAGATTAGGGTCCCAGTCTTATGACCTCAATTAACCTTAATTATCTTTTCAAAGGCTGTATCTCTAAGTACAATCATATTGACGGATTCAATATATCAATTTCAGGGGACACACAACTGTTCAAAATAGGCATTTCTTGCGATTTGTGTGTGTTTGCTGCTAACATTTCATCTCAATTTCCTTAGCCTCCCCCCACACAGCAGGGTAGACAGATGGTGCCAGCCACCAACTGCCTCTGATGTCTCTTGGGCAGGAAGTGTGTCCATCCAGTTGGGGGTCACGACAGTGTTGCCCAGATCGCAGCTGAGGGGACCCCGCAGCACATGGGACTCTGGGGAACAATATCCCGACTTTTGAACACCTTGTCTCTTTGGGCTACGGTAACAGAATATCTTAAACTGACATATGCACAACAGAAATATGTTTCTCACAGTCCTAGAGTCTGAGAAGTCCAAGATCAAGGTGCCAGCAACTTCCAGCGCTCTCTTCCCTATTCAGAGCCGGCTGCCCTCCCACTGCGCCCTCACATGGTGGACAAGGTGAGGAGCTCTCTGGAGTGTCTCACAGGGACATAATCCCGTTCATGAGGCTTCATCACCTAATTATCCCCCAAGGTCCCAAATACCAACACATTGGGGTTAGAATTCAGCATATGGATTTGATGAACACACTTACTCTCCAGCACCCCCCAAGCCCTGGGTCATTCATCAAGGTAGAAAAGACATTATGATAGGGCAGCGGAGCTCCTAAGCTCAGGGGTTGGGGGTGGCAAAGAGTCTGGCCTGAGGGCCCAGCCTGTGGGTCTGGGTGCCGGCCCTAGAGGAGAGGGAACCCCTTGAGCCACAGCTAAGGCAGGTGTCGGAGCTGCTGCTGGGAAGTGGCTGTGGGGCACCTGCCGGCATCTGTCGCTGATGCTGTAGCCTCAGTGGGGTCAGCGGCTGCTGCAGATCAGTACAGGCCCTCGGGTCCCTGGCCTAGTTGTCACAGGGGAGGAAGGGACAACTGAGACCATGACAACTAATTACTGGGGAGGTCATACACAGGGGGTGGGACCCTGAGACCCCAGGAATTTGGGGCTGGGGCTGGTGCCTACAGGGGTGGCACAGCATCTCCCCTTTGCTCTCTAGGGCCCAGAACCTGGAGACCCTCTCCAGACTGCCCACAGCTGTCTCCCAGGCCGGGCAGTTCTCTTCCCTGGCTCCTCCTCTCCCCTCCTGTGACCTCTGGTCCTTTCACGTCTTGATTTCTGTTCTATCCCTACTTTCCCTGGGGTGTCCCCAGGTTGCCCCAGGACCTAACACCCCAGGCGGCCCCTCTACTCCCCACCCCATGGTTAGAGACATACTAGACTGAGTCCAACTCCAAAGGAGCGGCGGAACAAGGAACAGGACTTGAGTGTCTTATGTTCCATCTCTGGTGACTGAGGGCACCCAGTTTGTTTGGGGGTTCCCACCTGGACCCAGCTGTAATGACAGGAGATCTTACTGCCCCGAGGCAGTCCATAGTGACTCAGAGGGGAGGAAACACTGATATAAGCGTGGGATTTTGGGAAACACTTTCTACTTCATACCTGACACGGAGTGGGGGCTCCTCTTGTGTTCAAGCCCTTTTTGTGCTGCTGGGAGCCCAAGGAGCTCTGGGAGGGCCTGTCTGAGCAGGAGAAAGGGCAGCTCTGGTCTCTAGTGCTCAGCCCTGTGGCCACATGGGGGCGCTGCTGCACCGCTCTGGGATTCTGATTGAGCGGGTGGGAGGGTTTGGGTGGGCTTTGTGGGAGGAGGCTGACCTGGAGGATGGGCACCCTATATGAGGATGCTGGGGAGTCTTGGACTGCTTGTGTTAGAGTAAGGGTTGGCACAGGGACTGAAGGACAAGAGGGATCAGAAGCCCTTGTGCCATTTCTGAGGGTTCCATGTGACCCCCAACCCCAACTCTCTCTAGTTCTTTAAAGGCAACATCCCAGAAAATTAAAAACATTTCTTCTACTTCCTACTTCTCAGGGTTTTTTTTTTAATATTTATTTTATTTATTTATGCATACAACAATTGGGGTGTAGGCCAGAGGTGCAGTGCTAGGGGAGGTGAGAGGATTCACCAGAGACAAAGTGGGGAACAGAACAGGCAGATCTACTGAAACACACTGCTGAGGGGAGTAGCGTGGGAGACAGGAGAGGTCTGCTGTGCCATGTGGGTAGCCCCCTGGCTGGGGATTTAACTCAGGCTGCAATGGCTGCCGATAGCTTCATAGTGCTGAAACTTGAACACATGCACCACCAGGGAGGCCCTGAAACTCAATTTTTTGAATAAAATCTCCTGAAGGTGGAAAGAACATCTTACTGTCTACACAACACTCCAAGGTGTGGATCTGCACACGGACTATTGGCACTAAGAGCACAGGTGCCCCAGGCTCACCCAGGCTTTCTGTCCCCTCAGCAGGGAGGATGAGGGGCCAGTGTCAGGGCTCACTCCTGCTGCCCTGATGTCACCTCCAACAGCAGGGCCAGGCCAATCTGAGCGCAGGGGTCAGCGTCTCCCCACCCCCAGGGCTTGAGTGGACTCATGCCCGTCTCTGAGACCCTGTCCTCTGTCAGGCACTCTGCCCAGGATCGGGGCCAAGAAAGGGTCCACACCCTAGACCTGACACCCAGCCACCCCACACCTCCTCATCTGCATCAACAGAGCCCAAGGGAGGCTCCAACCCCTCTCCTCCCGTCTTCATCTCTCAGACTCACCCCCACCACCTGCCTGACTAATCTCACCATGTCCTTTTCCCTGTTTGTGTCTGTCACCAAGTAGCCTTCACTCTTCTCTCCACCAGAGATGAGTGTGTCTGCACACCCCTGTTCTGTTTCCTCTCACACATCTCCTGAACCCCCGAAACCTTCCCACTGTGGTCCCTGGAGTTCTCAGCCAAGAATCAGTAGAATCACCAAAGCCCTCCCTCAGGTTGTGTCTTCACCTGGCAACTCTGATAGAAACCTGGTCCCCTGAGGACAGGGCTCCCTGCAGGGCCTGTACCCTGGGGTGCTTCCTGCCCTATCAACATTGCTACTTCATATCTGATATGGAGTGGGGGCTCCACCAGAGCTGGCAGGTGGGTGGGGTCTTTGCTTATCACCATTTTCAGGCCTTTCTCCCTCACACCCCCTAAGGTGTCCTCAGATCAGGCCCCACCGCCCTTGCTGCTGCTGTTCTCTGGAGCCCCAGCCATTTCCCTCTTTCCCCACATTTCCAGCTTGTGGTGCACCTCACTGTCTCCACAGTGGCATTTAAAACCACAGGAAAGACACCATATTTTTTATAGAATGCTAACTGAATAGAGTGAGTTCTTGAAAAGCTTTGTTCCTAGATGGGAATTTACCGTTTCCATCTGGATCACACCAAAATTGTTGTCTTGATGGTAAACTAGGTGTATAGAGCGAGGCAGGAGGTTCACACTATTCTGAAATTGAAAGCAATTTCATTAGGCAATATTTTTGAAGATGAAGTGGCGTAAGAAGTGGCATTTCAGCATTCTGAGGTAACGTCCTGGTCTGTGTGGTTATATTTGCCCTTTGAACCCACAGCACTTTCTTTTTCTTGGCACAGTGTCTACAGCTACTCAGATGGGCCAGCATGTGACCTCTGTCTTTGGTGAGCTCTCAGTATACCCTCTAACTGAACCGTGCTGTCCCAAATCCCTGGAAATAAGAATTGCTCATCTTATACCCAGAAAGTTTAGAAAGCACCCAAAAGTGCAGTTGCCATGTGCCCAGGCGGGCTGCAGGAGTTCCCCTGTGAGGCTCAAGTTCTTACGAGGCGTCAAAAGTGAAAGAACACATCAGCCGGCCTATTCTGGGGGCTCCACTGTGCTGGGTGTGGCTGGAGGGGACACCCGTGCTCTCCTTCTGATGAGCAGGAGGCTTTCACTGTGAAAGCCTTGACAGCACAAACACAGTATCAGAAAGCTAAAAGAAAAAAAATAGGTAAAGAAAAAGAAAAAACTTTTTGAGTTAAAAATATCAGTAAAATCAAATGGGTAAAACAATTGGCATTCTAGTCAATATTGTTCAGAATCTTAGCAAATTGAAATATCTATTTTTTAAAATAGATTTTATTTATTTTTATGTAGAAGAATGAGGTATGGGCCAGAGATGCAAGGGGGAGTGAGAGGATTCACCAGAGACAGAGCGGGGAACAGAACAGGCAGACTGACTGAAAGCACTGCTGAGGGGAACAGTGGGTGAGACAGGAGAGTTCTGCTGTGCCTAAAGAATTCTCAGATTTAATACATTTTTTATAGATCTTTGAGAAATAGCGTAGCAGAGTACTTTTTGCATTTAGTATTTAAAACAGTCTGTGGGAGCGCTTAAAAATTAATGTCCTCCTTAGACTAAGCTGTTTAAATAATAGTGACAATAATTTTTAAGTCTCAAAAAAAAGTACACTGCTTAGATGTGAATAATTCCTAAAAATAATGTTTTTTTAAACTTTGTTTTATTTTTTACATCATTGTTCACTTTAAAACAATATTTGCTTGCCCCCACCCCCAGGTGTAGTCCCATAGAATTTCCTTCACCAATGTACCCGTGCACCATCACCTCAGTCCCCTGTGCTCCTACCTCCCTCCCTCTGATCCCTCTCCCTCCTCCTCCCCTGCAGGATGTCTCTGATTTATGATTGTCTGTTTTTGTTTTCTTGTGAAAAATAATGTTTTTTTTTTTAAGATTTATTTATTTATGCATACCAAGAGCTGGGGTGCAGGCCAGAGGAGTGGTGGGGGGGGTGAGAGAATGCACCAGAGATAGAGTGGGGAGCAGAACAGGCAGACTGACTGAAATACACTGCTGAGGGGAGCAGTGGATGAGACAGGAGAGATCTGCTGTGCCACTTGGATCAGCTCCATGGCCAGCAAGGGATGGAACTCCTGCTACAGAGGCTGAGGATAGCCTCATAGTGCTGTTTAACCCCTTGCACCACCAGGGAGGCCCATAATTAAATAAATCTTTTAAAAGAGTCATGGAAAAGAACATTTTTAAAAAAGATTTATTTATGCATACTAGAGCTGGGATATAGACAATAGATGGGGGTGGGCAGGGGGAGTAGTGAGAGGATTCACCAGAGACAGAGGGGGAGCAGAACAGGCAGATCTACTGAAATACACTATAATTCAGTGTGTTTCCTGTATATTTTCAGTGTATTTCAGTGTGTTTCCTAGTATATTTGCATACAGTGAAATACACTGTATTCAGTGTATTCCCAGCTGCTGAGGGGAGCAGCAGGCGAGACAGGAGAGGTCTGCTGTGCCATGTGGGTCAGCTCCCTAGCCAGGGATTGAACTCGTGCTGCAGTGGCTGATGTGGTTGTGGATTGCTTTGTAGTGTTGAGGCTTAACCACTTGGGCCACCAGGGAGGCCCCATTTAACATTCTTTATAAAGGGGTTCACTTTACAATGTGTCCTTCACACGCCAGTGTCCAGAGTCCAACGGCCCATTCATCAGCAGGTGCCTCATGGAGGCCTGAGTCTGAGCTCTGTCAGGGTCAGTGTGTGCTCCCATCAGTCTGTGGGCAGATTCCCAGCAGGTCAGGGGGCTGCCGTGCTCCTTGGATGTGCCAGGTGGAACCAGTGAGCTGTCCCGACATAACTCAGCTTCATTATCAGGTGGCACATGTCTCTTCAGACTGAGAGCAAATATGGTTTGAGCAAAGAGCTGACAAACACCTTAGGCCACTGTCTCTTCCTGCAGTTGAGAGGCCCTGGCCCTGCCCTCAAGTGCATGTGCCATTTCCATTTCAGGTGGGAGGTTCTTTGCGCTTTCCCTCTATCAGATTTTGACTCACAGAAGACCCCTATGGTATGAGAATTCACACCTTTCTCTTTCTCACTTTTGCATGATATTGGTATTGTAGGGTAAAATGGGAGTGATCAGGTCCTCTCCCCTCCCTCTACCTCCGCACCCTGGCAATCCCACCATTAGTACCCATGACTGACACCTGTGGGCTTACATGCGCACCTGCTGATGGCACCTGGAGCATGGTGTGGGTGTGTGTGAGTGGGTGCACCTGAGCCAGAGACCAGGCATATAAGGGCAGAGAAGAGGATGAGGAGGAGAGACCAGGGTGCAGCTGACGCAGTAGAGACCAGGGAGGAGACCACAAGAGATACCAGAGAGCCCAGACAGAGTAAAGACTGGGATGCCTGCCAGCATCTGAACCCCCAGGCCTCCCTGCCTGCTCTGCACCTGGTTGCCTCACTACAAATGGTGTAGAAAGACCATTAAAAGCCTGCAAAAGCCACCTAGGGCTCCTGGACTCCTCTTTTTCCCACCTGCCCTGATGATAGAAAACCTGCTCCATGCCTTACTGGTGCTATGATGGTGTAGTTGGAAGGATGGTGGGATGCAGACGGGTATGGAGCCCTCTGAAGACCTCGGGAGGGACAGAGAGGTGCAGACTGTGAGTCTGTGACAGTGCTGGAGGTGCCGTGGCAGCACAGGAGGTGACCAAAGTGCAGAAGCTGTGGGAAGAGCTAAAGATGCTGCAGGAGCACAGGAGGTGGACGAGGTCTGGGAGCTGCAGGATGAGACATTGCGTTGTCAAGGACATGGCCTGCGAGGACCAGCCCACGACCCCTGAGGCAGCAAACTCAAGGGAAGAAAATACCACGATTCATCATCCAGAGCTCACCCTGTAGGAAAAACCGACGGACTTGAACTAACAATCCCCCAGAAGGCTGGGGACACTGGCAGGATGATGTTATGGTTATGGGCCTCTGGGGTGGATGGGATTATGTGTACATCCCAGGAGATGAAAATCAAGGCATGGCCAGTGGGCCTTGGTGGCCCAAAGCAGCCTCGTGTGAGGTTCTCTGCAGCCAGGCAGAGGAGATGGATCCAACATTCAACTCGGACAAGGCGAAAGCTGGGGCTGAGGTTGGGAAGCCCTGAACGGTTGTTAAGCAGCTGAAAGGATGCTAAAGAAGGCAGGGGAGCCTCTTCACATCACCTGTGGGTGATGCCCTGTTCATTTTGAATAAGGAGAGGAGCTGAGGAACCGCCCTTGGGGGTGGGCAGGGAACGTGGCTGTGGTGGAGCCCACAGCCGAGAACTGTGGCCTGAGAGAGGCCGCATGTGGAGCTTGTATCCATGGATACCCGACACTTGTGCCTGTGTAAGGGGTTGGCCTTAGTGGAGGGTCTGCATGTCACACTGGTGGCTATGAAGGTGGAGTGTTGGGGTGACAGCAGTGAGTACCCTGGGGATTGCGGGGTTACCCCCAAAAGAGTATAGATTGTGTCACTAGTCTCAGGATGAGTGTGTCCTGAGGGTAGATGTAGTATGTGTGTTCTTGTGGCTGAGACCTGTAATGAACATAAAAAAGCTTATAACAATATAAATACATTGACTAAAAGTGAAATTAAAAATATATTAAGGTGCCTGCAATCGCCGTGAGTAAAAGTGGCTGCGTCCACATCCTGAGTGTTAAAGACTCATAAAAACAGATGGTGCCTGAGCCTAAGACTGATAAGGGTGTATAAAAGGAGCAGGTTCATGAAGCAGACTTGGAGCAGTCCCCAAACTGGCTCTGAGGAAGGCCTTGCCAGAGGCTACTCTTCTGGAGTCCGACTCCCTGCTCCCTTTGGACTCAGAGTGCTCTCCAGCCAGAACCTCTCCGCACAGCACCTCCCCAACCAAGCCCCACTCCAGGTTCTTCCTCCCACGAACTGGCTGCTGCTCTCTGACAGCAGCACATGCTTCAGAAAGGCTCAACATCCTGGCTGACCCTTTGGACTTCAAGCCCTCGAGACTAGAGAATCCCACAGCCAGAGGATTCCACCTGGGGCAGGCCCGGCTAAGACACGTCGAGGCTACTGTCTCCAGGCAGAGTTCCTTTGGAAACTTGGGGTTGGCTGTCTACATGAATGTAAGTGTGTGCGTGACTAATACAGTAATAAAATTTTCTTTGAGAGCCAACTTCAGACTGAAGCCAATTAATCATGTTTGCGACAAGAACACAGCCGGAGAAGGCCATAAAACCTGATGGCTCCTGCAGTGTGATGGCAGATGCCGTGAGTGAAGAGTGGTTCGCCCTCGCATAAGCAGCGCCTTTGGCAGCAGAATTGGTGGATCATCTGCTGCGACAATAATCTTGTCTTTTTACCCCTAGGTTGGTGCCCTCCATGGGCTTAGTTGCATTCTGTTGTATTTTGGTGGATTGCTATATTCAGTTGTATTTTTTACTTTTGTGGGTCCTGGCTGCAGGGTACATATTCACCAAGGGAAACCATTGTGTAGATTGTACGGCGAAAAACCCTGGGGGGTGAATTGTAGGGTGAATGGAAGTGATCAGGCTTTTTCTGCCCTCCCGCCGTTAGCATCCATGATCAACACTTGTGGGCTTACACTCTTGCCTGAGCCGCGACTTGGCATATAAGGGCGGTGTCACAGAGGACCATGCAGCAGAGACCAGCAGAGACAACAGGAGGGAATGCCAGAGAGCCCAGAAAGAGTAAAGATTCACCTGAGGCTGGGACACCTGCGAGCTTCCTGGCCCCGGGCTCCCCTGCCTGCCCTGCTCTTGGTCACCTCACTACAAATGGTGTAGAAAGATCAGTAAAAGCCTAAGAAAGGCACCGAGGGCTCCAGACTCCACCTCTATCCGTCTGCCCGGGTCATAGAAAAATGCTCGGTGCCTTCCTGGCGCTACAGTATTCATCAGGATCCTGACCCATGTGATTAGGCAGTCACTTCTGAAGATGCCTGTACTCCTCAGAGGGATCCCTATTCAAGAGGCCCAGAACCCATGAGTAATGGGTGTTCTCACTGTCAGAGCCCAGCAGCATCTGTCACATTGATGAGACCCCTGTGTGTTTCACAGTTTGGGGAGGATGAGACAAATGCAGAGACTGTTTCAGATGTGAGCTAACCACTTCAAGGGCTCCTTTCAAATATGACTATATTTCTGGTGACTTAGACAATGCAGGAGCATCCTCAGTCTGTAGGTGCTGCCTCCAAACTACAGTGAGGCCAGAAGGACCGTGCTCCGTTGTCATGCTGGCTCTGCATGGTCAGTGGTTCCTGAGGGGGTTCTGTGCTTCCCAGTCCCTGGTCTAGTCTCATGTCAGTTTGAGAACCTGAGTAGGGATCATGGGGCCTGGGTGCACATTAGTCTCATATGATTAAATCATGGGCTGTGACCTTTTCTCTCAAATCCTCTGTCAGGTGGGACTGCTGATGGTAGGATGGAGAGTTTCAGCAAGTGTGGGAATGTAAACTGGTGCAGCCACTATGGGGAGCTTGGTGGAGTTTCCTCCAAACACTAAAAATGGATCTGCCATATGATCCAGCAATTCCACTCTTAGGAATTTACCCTAAAACCCAGGACACACTAATTTGAAAGGAAACCTGTACTCCTATGTTTATTGCAGCACTATTTACAATAGCCATGATATGGAAACAATCCAAATGCCCCAAGCAGACAAATGGATCAAAAAGGTGTGGAATGTATACACAATAGAATACTACTCAGCAATAAAAAATGACAAACTCATGTCATTTGAGGCAAAATGGATGACACTGGAAGGGATTATGCTAGGCACAATAAGTGAAAAGACAAAGATGTATATAGGATGGCTTCACTTACATGCGTCATATAGAGAAACTGAACAGAACATCAAGAAAAAGACAAAAGTTGCAAGCTGACTATAGAACTGAGTCTTACAGCAGGGGAAGGAAGAGCACAAGGCTATAGTGAATGATTACAGGTGCTGGGGTGGTGGGAGAGCTATGAGGAATACACCTGAGGGGAGAAGCTGCACAAAAATGAACAACAATATATGAAAATAAATTTTAAAAATTGATATGTTAAAGTACAAAGCAATAGTTGAGCAAGTCTTTGGCAGAAAATAATTACACAATTGAACAAAAGTATAAAAATAAATATTTGAAGTAACCAGAAAAATAAACCAAGGCAGCAGGAATATGGGAAGAAATTTCATCATGAAGAGCTCCTGTCATGAGTGGAAACTGCAATGGGCAGCCTTCTCACCACAGGGTGCTCTCCTCCCCGCAGACCCTGCAGCCCAGTGTCTCAGGGGCAGAGCGGAGCAGCCGGACAGTAGCCGGACAGTCCAGGGGAAATGTAAACCTGAGAGAGTAGCAGAAGGGTTGCAACCAAATCCGAATACAAACTGTGCCCAGGTGGGGCGCTCAAGAAAACTGCTAGAAAAGCCACAAGGACCTAGAGGTTGTTTTCCCTTGAAAGAGACAGACTGATCCTGGTGAAATCGGTGAGTCTCCCCTTTCACTGATGACTTGTCCACTCCCCGCAAAGCTCAGGCTGTCCAATGCAAAAATCTTACTGGATTGAGATATTGAGGGTGGGGCTTTGTGGCTGGACAGACAGGTGGAAATTTGGGGTAAAAGCCAGGAGCAAGGCAACCACTGAGACAGTGAGCCACACAATTGGAGTAGAAACTGCCCAAACTTTGGCTGACCTTTCAGTCTCACAGATGCAGGTTAAATCCTTCAAAGCCAGGATGAAAGCGCAGCATGTGGACACTGGAGGAGACAGCACAGCAGCTGTACACACTGCAGGCTTCCCTGGGGTCCAGGCAATGATCCATGGGGCGGGCGGGAGGAAACCCCAGGAAAGTAACATAGATTCCAGATGTTCTGAATTTTATATCTTTCATGTATTTGGAATTAACCCTGATTTCTCCATGGGGCTCAGTGGAGTCAAGTCGAGGCTTATCCTTAGAGATAGTATGTGGGGGAGTCTGTCTCACCTCTGGGCTCCTTTAGAGAAGGTCTTTTCCTCCTGCACTGGGGTCTTCATTGTCAGAGGTGCTTATCGTCTGTTTGTCCTCCAATTTGGCCTGTAGTTTGGGCTGCTCCTCCCTCTGTAGAGAGTGGGACAGTCTCTCTTCCAATGCCCTCTGTGATGGCACAGAGGGCATGGCCCTGCGCGGTCTCTTTGGACACTTGTGGCTGAAATGTCCCGGTTGCTTCAGGCCCTTTAAGCAGGTGAGGTCCTGAACACCCTGGGCACACCTGGGGTCTTGGGTGTTTAGGTGGCGGCACTGCCATTGGCTGCCGACATATACTACGTCTTTCTTCCTCTTTCTTTAGTCTGGCTGGTCTCCCTGTCCCTGTTGACCGTGAAGGTCATACCCAAAAGTGTGAGAAAGGGGTTTGAGGCTCTTGGTCCAGGGGCAAGGCTGGCTAATGAAGGGGCTGCTAGTCCCTGGGTCCAGATTAGTGTATATTTTATGGCCCCAGCAAGTCTGACCTGAAATAATGCAGGATTTTTATCAGGGGCCTGTGTGACCTTCCTCAGTGTGTTATAGTTGAAGGGCTTAACAATTGTTTTTTGTGAGCCCTGAAGGAGGCAGGTGATCACATGGGCGCTGCTGTAAGGCCAGTTCCATGGTCCACCTACCAGAATATATGACATTTGAAGAACCCATAAATTTGAGAACACTCCTATTAGTTTATTTTTACGCTGAAAGGGTGTAACCATTTTTTTAATGGCAAAAAATGTTTCTTGACTGGTTTTAATACACTCAAATTGACTCGATTTGTTTTTCACAAGAAAAACAACTTTATCAGATGTCTTAGGAGTCCTTTCAAGACTTTCAAAGCAAAATCTTTACTATTTTCAAATTTGATATCATGGAAGTTTGCATATGATTAAGAAATATACAGATTTTTATAAAATATTAATTACACAGAGTGACAAAGATTTTTTAGAGCAGATTTATTTTTCTCACAAGGCTTAGCATAGCTGACAGGATCATTAATAATAAGTAAAGAAGGTCCAGAATACTTTAGTTTTTTCTTGCAAATCAAACATTTCAGTTTGGTATCATATAAGCACACTAGAAATATTAAAGTTTAGTTTAAATGCTATTATCGTGAGTTAGAAGACCACATAAATATTTTTAAGATGTCTTTAACTTTAAATATTTTCTTTTGCTTTTCTGTTTTATAGTATTTCATTTCAAAGATAACCGGTTTTAATTTGATATTAAACCCTTTTTTATTTTTTTATTTATTTAAAAAAAATAAACCCTTTTTTAAAAACACGCATTTTGGGGGCCTCCCCTGTGGCGCAGCGGTTGAGCGCTGGGTTGCGAAGCTGCCCGCAGCCTCTGCAGCCCCAGTTTGATCCCCGGCTGCACCCGGGCCACCGGAGGAGGGTCCCACATGGCACGCAGACCTCCCTGCCACCCGCTTCTCCCCTCAGCAGTGTACCTCGGTCCTTCTGCCTGATCTGCTCCCTGCTCTGGCTCTGGTGAATTCTCTCACCCTCCCGCGCTTCTGACTGTACCCAGCGCTTGTATAAATAAATAAATAAAGCTATAAAAAATTAAAAAAAAATAAAAACACGCATTTTACTTTACCTGTCTTCAGATTTATAACGCCCTAGTTTTTTTTTTTTTTCTAGACTGTAAAATATTGAAGCAATTGTTGTACTATCATCTCTTTGGATTGAATGTTACATTTATTTATTTATTTATTTTAAAGATTTATTAATTTATGCATATAAGAGCTGGGGTTCAGGTCAGAGATGAGGGGGTGAGAGGATTTACTGTAGACAGAGTGGGGAATAGAACAGGCAGACTGAGTGAAATACACTCCTGAGGGGAGCAGCAGGCGAGACAGGAGAGGTCTACTATGCCATGTAGGTCAGCTCCCTGGCTGGGGATTGAACTCATGCTGCAGTGGCTGGTGATAGCTTGACAGTACTGAGACTTTAACCCTTTTGCCACCAGGGAGGCTCTCACCTTAGTGGTTTTTTTTTTTTTAAATTATATATATATATATAGATAGATAGATAGATAGATAGATAAAGATTACATCATTGTTCATTTTTGTACAATGTTTGCTTTCTTTACTCAGGTGTAGTCCCCATAGAACTCCTACCCCAAATTCACCTGTGCAGCATCACCATTGTCCCTCATGTTCCTCCTACCCTTGTTGTTTTTTTTTTTTTGAGCAAGAATTTTTTTTTTTTGCGGGAGGGTGAGAGAATTCACTGGAGCCAGAGCAGGGAGCAGAACAAGCAGAAGGACCAAAGTACACTGTTGAGGGATCAGCGAGCGGCAGGAGAGGTCTGTGTGCCATGTGGGACCCTAATCTGGTGGCCGGGAGCAGCCAGGGATCGAACCGGCTCTGCAGAGGCTGCGGGCAGCTTCGCAATCCAGCACTCAACCGCTGCACCACCAGGAGGCCCCACTCCCCTTGTTTTGATTCCTCACCCTCCCCTCCCCTGCAGAATGTCTCTGATTTATAGTTGCCTGTTTTTTGTTTTGTTTTTTATTGTTATTATTTTTCCCTGATCCCTTATTTGGTTGCCCTATATTCTTCCTATAAGTGAAACCCTGCAATATATTTCTTTTCCTTCTGACTTATTTCACTTAGCATAATCCCTTCTTGTTCCATCCATGTTGCTGTGAATGTCATGAGTTTATCTTTTTTGATTGCTGAATAATATTCTATTGTGTATATATACCACATCTTCTAGATCCAGTCATCTATTTTTGGGCATTTGGGTTGTTTCCAAATCTTATCTATTATAAATAGTGCAGCAAGAAACACAGAGATGCAGGTGCAATCACCAAATGAAGGAGCACCAATATATATGAGACAATTACTATTGTCTCTGAAAACAGACATTAGAGAAAATGCATATATAGTAGGAGACTTCAACATTCCACTTTCACCAATGGACAGATCAATGAGACAAAAAATGAGCAAGGACACCTGGAGCCCTAAATAAAGACCTAGACCTCCTGGGTTTAACAGACATTTAGAGGACATTGTACCCCCAAAAAATCCGTGTACACATTTTTCTCAAGTGTGCACAGATCAATCTCCAAAATCGCTCACATATTGGACCACAAGACAAACATCAACAGATACATTAAGAACAAAATTGAGTTGGAGCGTAGAGGGGAATCCAGCCACAGCTGGGGCAGACTGCGGGCGCAGGGAAGTTCCCTCCTGACTGCCCATTTTAGAACAGGGATCTTTGTGTCTGGAACCCATCAAGACCGTGTGGAATTGAGAGAGGGCTGTCCCCACAGTCAGATGTGAGTTGAGAACCTGCACAAGCCAGGCTCTGAGACTGACTGCAACTTGGAGCCCAAAGGGGGATCCAGCAATTTGGAGCCCAGAGGGTGAACCAGCCACCACCAGGCAGTCTGTGGGACCTCAAGACCCACCTCTATAATTAAACAAATACAGAGGGAGGGCATTTTCAGGGACAGTGACCATTAACATATGCATAGTACCACTGCCCTACTGGAATTCTGGCATAACAGTATTGAACTCTACATCCCAGAAAGAACACACCAAAAAGATGCAGGCCAGTACCAACCACACATTGTCCCAACACATAGGACAAATTAGAAAACAAGGAGCAGGGAGAAGAAAAATGAAAAGCAACCAAGACATTTCCTAGGGAAAAGACACACCAGAAAAAAGAAAATCAACCACCAGACTGCAACAGTGACTTAGAAGAACTTCTGAGACTTCCAGATAGAGAATTTAAAATCACCATGATTAAAAAACTTAAAGAAGTCAAAAATGTATGGGAAAATAATCAGTGATAAAAAGAATGAAATTGAGTCCCTAAAGAGGGAAGTGAAAGAAATGCAGATCAAAGGATTAATGGAGGAGCTAAAGAACTCAGGGAAAAGCAATGAAAGCAGATAGATGAAATGGAAGAACGAATAAGCACTCTTGAAGACACAGAGATAAAAAGAATCAAAACAGAAAAGGAAAAAGAAGTACAAAGGAAAAAGAATGAAGAAAGACTTCAGGAACTATCTGACTCCATGAGGAAAGGAAATATAAGAGTTATAGGAATCCCAGAAGGAGAGGAGAGACACCTAGGAATAGAGAAAATATTCAAGGAGATAATTGAAGAGAACTTCCCAAACATGAAAAAGGAGCTGAAAATAGACATACAAGAAGCAAGAAGAATACCAAACTTCCATGATGACAGGAGAAACACAGCAAGACACATAATAGTAAAGCTCCCAAGAATCCAAGACAAGGAAAAAATAATGAAGCTGACAAGAGGGAAGAAACAGATAGCATACAAAGGAAACCAATCAGACTGATATCAGACTTCTCATAAGAAACACTACAGGCAAGGAGAGAGTGGAGGGACATAGTCAACAGACTCCAAAACAACAAATGCCAAAAAGAATACTTTATTCCGCAAATCTTTCCTTCTTCTATGAAGAAAGAATAAGGACCTTCCCAGAGAAGCAGAAACTCCGGAATTTCATTACGACTAAACCCCCACTCAAAAAATACTACAAGGAGTCCTAAAGCCAGAACCAACAGAGGGATGAATAATAATGAAACAAGACAAAAAATAAAACCACTAAAAAGACAAAAAAATGGCAAATACAAATGCTAACATACAAATATTAACCCTAAATGTAAATGGACTAAATTCTTCAATAAAATGACAAAGAGTCACAGACTGAATTGAGAAACAAAACCCAACCTTTTGCTGTCTCCAGGAAAAGCATTTAACTACAAAAGATAAAAATAGACTGAAAGTAAAAGGTTGGAAAACAGGGCCTCCCGGTGGCACAGCGGTTGAGCTCTGGCTTGCAAAGCTGCCAGTTCGATCCCTGGCTTCTCCCTGGCCACTGGAGGAGGGTCCCACATGGTGCGCAGACCTCTCCTGCCGCCCACTGCTCCCCTCAGCAGTGTACTTCGGTCCTTTTGCCTGCTCTGCTCCCTGCTCTGGCTCTGGTGAATTCTCTCACCCTCCCACACTTCTGACTGTACCCAGTGCTTGTATAAATAAATAAATAAATCTTTGAAAAAAGAAAAGGTTGGAAAACAATCCTACAAGCATATGGACCAAAAAAGAAGGCAGGAACAGCTATCAGATAGAACAGATTTCAAACTCAAAGGGGTAAAAGAGACCCAGATGGTCACTACATTATGATCAAGGGGAAAATACATCAAGAAGACATAACACTTATTAACATCTACTCACTAAGTGAAGGAGCATCAAGTGTATTAGACAACTATTATCATCTCTGAAAACAGACATAAGAGAAAATACATATGTAATAGGAGACTTTAACACACCACTATCAACAATGGATAGATCGAGACAAAAAATAAGTAAGGACACTAAAGCTCTAAAAAAGGATCTAGAGCTCATGGGCTTAATAGACATCTATAGAACACTAACCCCCCAAAAATCTGAGTACACATTTTTCTCAAGCGCACACAGATCATTCTCCAGAATTGAGCACATATTGGGACACAAGACAAACATCAGCAGATACACCAAGATTGAAATCATACCAACCATTTTCTCTGACCACGAAGGCATCAAACTAGAGAGAAACCATGAAAAGAAGGCAAAGAAACCTCCTACTCATGGAAATTGAAACCCATAATACTGGAAGACCACTGGACTAATGAGGAGATCAAAGAAGAAATTAAAAAATACTTTGAGTTGAACAAGGAGGACACCAATTTCCTAAATGTATGGGATACAGCAGAAGCAGTAATAAGAGGGAAATATATAGCAATACAGGCTCACATCAAGAACCAAGAAAGAACTCAATGAAACAATTAATCTCACGTCTCAAAGACCTAGAAAAGAACAACAAAAAAAAAACTAAAACCAGTAGAAGAAAGGAAATAATAAAAATCAAGCAGAAATAAATGAAATAGAAACTTAAAAAAAAAATCCAAAAGATCAATAAAAGTAAAAGTTGGTTCTTAGAAAAAATGAATAAAATAGACAAACCACTGGCCAGGCTCAAAAAGGAAGAATGGGAGAAAGCACAAACAAATAGGATCACAAGTGAAAGAGGTGAAATCACAACAGACACAGCAGAAATCAAAAGAATAATTAAAACCTACTATGAACAGTTATATGCAAACAAGTTCAACAATCTAGATGAGATTGACAAATTCCTACAACTTTACAATCACCCAAAGCTAGATAAAGCAGAAATAGAACACCTAAACAGACCAATTATAAGCAGTGAAATTGAAATGTTAATCAAAACCCTCCTCAAAAACAAAAGCTCAGGACCTGATGGATTTACAAATGAATTCTACCAAACATTCAGAAACGAACTAGTGCCTATCCTTCACAAACTCTTTCAAAAAATTGAGGATGGGATAATACCAAACACGATCTATGAAGCCAACATTACACTAATACCAAAACCAAACAAGGACAATGCAAAAAAGAAAACTACAGGCCAATCTCTCTAATGAACACTGATGCAAAAATCCTCAATAGAATTTTACCTAACAGAATCCAACAATGTATCCATAAGATAATCCACCACAACCAAGTAGGATCTATTCAAGGGACACAAGGATGGTTCAACATTCGAAAATCAATCAATATAATCCAACACATCAACAAAAAGAAATATAAAAACCATATAATAATATCAATAGATGCTGAGAAAGCTTTTGACAAAGTACAACACCCATTTATGATAAAGGCCCTTGAAATTCTTGGGATACAAGGACCATACCTCAACATCATAAAGTCCATATATGACAAAACCACTGCCAATATCATTCTCAATGGTGAAAAGCTGAAAGCATTTGCATTGAGATCTGGAACAAGACAAGGATGTCCACTCTCATCACTGCTTTTCAATATAATACTGGAAGTCCTAGCCAAAGCAATAAGACAAGAGAAGGACATACAAGGATTCCAAACAGGGAAGAAAGAAGTAAAACTATCACTATTTGCAGATGATATGATAATATACATACAGAACCCCCAAAACTCCACAGAAAAAAACACCTTTTTTTTTTAAAGATTTATTTATTTATTTATACAAGAACCGGGTTACAGGCGAGATGTGCGGGAGGGTGAGCCAGAGAGAGTGGGGAACAGAACAGCCAGACTGAGGAAATAGACTGCCTAGGGGAGCAGCATTCACCACAGGAGTGGTCTGCCACACCATGTGGGACCCTTGCCAGTAGGCGGGGATGGAACCAGTGCTGCAGAGGCTTTGGACACCTTCACAGCATGGCTCTCTACTGCCTGCGCCACCAGGGAAGCCCCAAAACCAGTCAAATTAACCAACCAGCTTAGTAAAGTAGCAGGATATAAAATCAATACTCAAAAATCAGTAGCTTTCCTATACACAAACAATAAATCTGAAGAGGAAGAAATCAAGAAAACCATCCCTTTTGTTATTGAAACAAAAAAAAAAAATGCTTGGGAATAAACCTAACAAAAGAGGGGAAGTACCTATACAAAGAAAACTATAAAACACTGTTAAAAGAAATAAAGGAATAGAAAGACATCCCCTGCTCATGGATTGGAAAAATTAACATTATCAAAAGGCCATCCCACCAAAAGCAATTTACAGATTCAATGCTATTCCAATAAAAATTTCAATGACATTCCTCAAAGAAATAGAACAAATATTGATGAAATTCATATGAAGCCACCACAAACCCCGAATAACCAAAGCTCTCCTGAAAAAAAAAGGAAGGGAATTGAAGTATCACACACTCAGACTCCAAACTGTACTACAAAGCCATAATAATCAAAACTGCATGGTTGGAACAAGAACAGACACATAGAGCAATGGAACCGAATAGAAAATCCAGAATAAACCCACAGATCTACGGTCATCTAATTTTTGACAAAGGAGCAAAAAATATGGAATGGAGCCAAAAAAGTTTGTTTAATAAATGGTCTGGGAAAACTGGGTCACTACATGCACAAAAACGAAGCTTGACCACTACCTTACACCATGCACAAAACCCAACTCAAAATGGATTAAGGAACTAGACATAAGACCATTAAATATATAGAAGGAAATATGGGCAAAACACTACATGACATGCAACTCAGTAACATCTTTAAGGACACATCACCCAAAGCAGTGATAGTGAAGGCAAAGATAAACAGCTGGGACTACATCAAACTAAAGAGCTTCCTTACAGCCAAAGAGACAGTAACCAAAACAAAGAGATACCCCACTGATTGGGAGAATATTTTTGCAGACAACACTATTGATAAAGGACTGATCACAAAAATCTACAAAGAGCTGACGAAATTCAACAAAAACAAAGTAAATAATGCAATCAAAAAATGGGCAGAAGAGCTAAAAAGAAACTTCTCCAAAGAGGAAATGCAAATGGCCAACAGGCATATGAAAAATGTTTACCATCACTTGTAATCAGGGAAATGCAAATCAAAACAACAATGAGATACCATCTTACACCAGTGAGAATAGCTTATATTAAAAAAAAAAATAGCAACAACAAATGTTGGCAAGTATGTGAAGAAAAAGGAACTCTCCTACATTGCTGGTGGGAGTGCAAACTGGTCCAACCACTATGGAGAGCTGTGTGGAAGTTCTCAATCTGCTAAAAATGGAATTTCCATGTGATCTAGCAATTCCACCCCTAGGTATTTTCCAAAGGACACAAAAACATTAATTCAAAAGGACACCTGCACCCCTATATTTATTGCAGCACTATTTACAATAGCTAAGCTATGGAAACAACCCAAATGCCCAAAAATAGATGACTGGATCAAGAAGATGTGGTATATATACACAATGGAATTTTACTCAGCAATCAGAAAAGATAAACTCATGCCATTTGCAGCAACATGGATGGAGCTGGAAGGGATCATACTCAGTGAAATAAGCCAGAAAGAAAAAGAAAAATACCGGATGGTCTCACTCATAGCAGGAATCTAGAAAACCTAAATAAGAGCTCAGGGAAAAGAGTAATTATAATAAAGTAAAAATCAAAATCAACAAGCAACTATACACCAGAGACACACAACAGGGGAGGAAAGGGAGTAGGATCAAAACTAGGGCGGTGGGAACTTTAGGGGACTATAACCAAGATGAAAATGCATGCAATGTACAAGAATGAAAAATGATGTAAAAATATATAAAATAAATAAAGTAAACCTAAAAAAGTCAAAATCATTCCAACTATCTTCTCTGGTCATAAAGGCATCAAACCAGAAATAAACCATGAAAAGAAAGCAAGGAATTCACCCACCTCATGGAGACTGAAACCCACTATAGGAAAACCATTGGATGAAAGAGGAAATCAAAGAAGAAATTAAAAAATACTTTGAGTTGAATGACAATGAGGACAAAACTTTCCAGAATATATGGGACACCCTAATGGTTTTTAACCGGCCCACAGAGCCCTCATGAATTTGGGGTCCTGATAAATTTATTTAATAAGAAACCATTTGTTTTAAGTTGATTTATAAGAAATAATTGTTTTTTGGCTTTAAAATGAGACAGAAGATTTACATTAGTTTCCCAAAGTCCTTGTGTTTCACTTGGTCTCATGAGAACAAAGGCAGCTTCCCATAGGCTGCTGTGAGTCTTTCACTTTATTTTTTTTTTAAATGATTTTTACTATTTTTCTTTCCTTTTAATTAATTAATTAATTAATTTACTTATTTACTTATTTATTTATATGCTCGGAGGGTGAGAGAATTCACCAGAGCCAGAGCCGGAGCAGAGCAGGCAGAAGGACCCAAGTACACTGCACAGGGGAGCAGCGGGAGGCAGGAGAGGTCTGCGCGCCATGTGGGCCCTCCTCCGGTGGTCGGGGAGCAGCCGGGGATCGAACCGGTGCTGCAGAGGCTGCGGGCAGCTTCGCAACCCAGCGCTCAACCGCTGCACCACCCGGGAGGCCCGAGTCTCTCATTTTAGTCTCTAGCATTTTCCCTCCTGCCTCACTTGTGGCGTAAGAATTGAAATTTATACTCCCAACTGCCCCCAGGATTTCTTTGTTCTCTAGTTTATGAGCTGGCCAGGCAGGAGCTCAAAAGAAGATCTGAGGACACAGCCCAAGGATGAGCAGGCAGTTGTAGGCTCATTACCCACCCAGAAGAGAATGACAGGAAAAGCACCCCCTTTTTTGTCATCTCTGACTTGTAGCCAAAAGGCACCCCTTTTGGGTCTCAGAATTGTGGGCGGAAGGTGACCTGCACCACCAATTGGAGGGGAGAGATCCCGTGGCTTAGTCACCCTTACCCATGCCCAGCAGTCTCTCGTCCTGCCCCTACTCCTTTCCAGGAGTCTGACATGCAGTCGGGCACCTGCCTGGAGGGCGGGTCTCGGGCTGGTGAGACACCAGGACACGGAGGAGGCTCCTTTCCCAGCTTCCAGGACAATATCTGTGGTGACTGAATGGAGGATCAGGGAAACCAAGGAGGGGATCCAGGAGCCAGTCCAGGGGAACAGAAAATCTGTGAGGGCAGATTCTGGGGCCATCTTGGACCAGGATAGTTTCCAGGGTTATGTTCCCAGCTGTGTGTGGGGAAAGATGGGTGGAACTCAGGGCTTGGACAGATGTAAGAGTCACAGATTATTGATGCAAAACCATGACCACGAGTCAGGGACAATGACAAATACTCCCCTGTCCCATATGACGAGCTGTGGGGTCCTGGACAGGAGGATCAGACCTCCTCAAGCCCTGAGAGAAAGAATCTGGATATAAAGTAAACTCATTTGTATTTCTAGAAGTTTCAGTTAAGATCAAACCACAGGCCTTACGTAGCACAGGCTTCAGAGGAAATGAAAACCACTTGCACAGGAAGTGACATGAAAAGGATCGCACAGGCTCACTCAGTGGGTGTTTTTGTTTTCTTTGCAGCCCAAAGAGCCAGACTCCCCCATTTACACCACAGTGTCAGTAGGATCATTTATGGATTTTAATATTGTCCTCTGCTTAGGCTCAAGGAGGCAAGTTGCCAAAAACAAACTGGATACAATTTGAGCACTTTTGATGGTCTTTTCAGCTAAAACCTGAGAAATAGTTTGACTGTCCCACCACTTTACAAAGGTATGTAGCTTGCATGCTGTTATATGAAATGATTTTTATTTTTATGTCTTCAAAAAATTAAGAACAATTGATGGTTTTTGAAATTTAAGGCTATAAGGTTTCTGGCTTGTTGTATTTTCTGTTAATAACTTGTTACATAATGTTTAGATAGTACTCATGTAAAGGAATTGATATAATTTGGGGACTGCATCCAGGTTAATTATAAAGTGATATCATTATGTCCTTGTCTTTATTTTTTATTAAAGATTTGTTTTTGTTTATTTATGCATACAAGAACTGGGGTACAGGCCAGAGGTGTGGGGGGTGGCAAGATTCACCAGATACAGAGTGGGGGAGCAGAACAGGCAGATCTTCTGAAATACACTGCTAAGGGGAGCAGTGGGCAGACAGTAGCAGGAGAGGTCTGCTGTGCCTTGTGGGTCAGCTCCCTCATTGGGGATGGAATTCATGCTGCAGTGACTGATGATAGATAGATAGCACTGAGACTTTAACCACTGGGCCACCAGGGGTGCCCAATTTCCTTGTCTTTCATCTAACTTTGGACATTTGTTTTTCCAAAAGAAATGATCATCTATTGCTCTAGTGAAATTATGCTTTAGACATTGCCTGTAAATACAAGTTTTTCAAATAAAACTGATAATTAAAATAGATATAAATGGTAATATATGGCTGTGAATGTATGAAAACAGCTAAGCTGCTGCTTATGAATGACTAATGGTCTTGTGGATGAAAGGAAAAGGGTGAGTTAGATAAACTTATTTGTTGAAAGGTCAAAGATGAATAACCTTATTTATTGATAGATCATATTTACATGGGGCTATAAAATATATTTTGGAATTTTGCACCTATAACCTCCCCCAAAAATATGGTTGGAAAATCAAAGTTATCCAAATAAATATAATAAAATAAATAACTATGAAGATGACTCAGGCCTGGGCTCTGTTCCAAGGAGAGTGTGGTCACAGGAACGTGGGGAGAATGGAGGGGCCAGGGAGGTTTCAGATTGGCCTGTGGGAGTTACTAAAAGGAGGGAGGGCGGATAAATTATATTGTGAAGTGAGACACATCATTAAATTATTTAAATGTTCATTGTTTCCAAGACAATGAGAAGAAAAGAATAATAAATCATAATGTTTTTGACAAGGGTCTAAACTCCTCTAATAGTATACTTAAGATTTGTGCATTTCTTTGAGAGTTTTATCTTTAAAAAAATTCTTTACCCAATTTGAACTCTAGATGTTATTGGAAATGCTCAAGTGTAGACAAACGAAATGTGGGGCCTCCCTAGTGACACAAGGGATTAAGTCTCAGCACTATGAAGTTATTGGAAGCCACTGCAGCAAGAGTTCAAATCCCAGCCATGGAGTTAACCCATATATAGTGCAGCAGACCTGGCCTGTCTTGCCACTGCTCCCTCAGCAGTGTATTTTGGTATATCCACCTGCTCTGCTCCCCACTGTGTCTCTGGTGAATCCTCTCAACCCCACATCTCTGGCCAGCACCCCAGCTCTTGTATGCATAAATAAATAAATCAATCTAAAAAAAATTTAAAAAAGGTACTGACATCTGCAACTAACTTTGAAATGCATCAGAAAAATAAGATGGATGAGTAGAGAGACAGATCCGTGGATAAAGATAAGTGATTAAACAATTGTGGCGAATGCTAATGCTGGGATCTAGGTGGGGTGCTGTACACTATTATTTCAATTTTCCTGTGTGCTTGAAATGTTCATAAAAACCACGGACTGAGTGGTGAATGTGGCCACACTCTGGGGCAGGTCAAGGCCTCCAGCCTGTCCTTCAAAGCCTCAAAGTGTACCCACTTTTCTGAATTGCCTGGAGGAGGGATGAGCACCACAAAGCTGTTCCACCTGCCTGTCAGCCTGACAGGAATCATGACTCTGTCCAAGTTTTTAATGTCTCCCCAGTGTCAGCTCCCAACATGGTCATGTGTCTGCTTCTTGGAGGTTCTGCAGCAGCTGCTCTCTGGATTTGGCTTGGTCCGTCTCTACTGACACCTGCGTAGGTTGAGATGTGTCCTGTTCACATTTTTTAATGTCCTCCTGTTATAGGACAGGGAGAGGGGCAGCCCAAACCCCGCAAACCTGCCTATTCTAAATGGGTTCTGCCATCCGCCGCATCAACACAAACACATGAGACTTTAATGGGAAGGAACTTTAATAAAGCTAGGAAACAATACAGGTAAGGCAAAGAGTCTAGTTTCTAAATGAAGCACCCAAAGTTACCCGTCCCCTCGTGGGTAAAAGTCCATCCATATGGGGTCGGCCCAGAGCAAGGCCCCAAAGCCTGCCACAAGTCTAAAGCATCTTCCAGTGGGGACCCACAGAAAAGGGTCACAAACAACCAGACAAGCCCGGAAGGAAAAGAGCAAAATCAACATCAAGATAAAAGCTGCCATTGTCACCTCCCCACGGGTCTCACCCACATCTGTGTCACCCAGTCCACGACCAAAAGACAAGCGCAGTTTCTTCACGTGTCTCTAGGCTCCATGCGCCTCCTCCAGGTCTCCTGGCTCCATCCTGCTTCCTTCCTTCCTCAGTCTCTTCTGCAGCTTCTCCTCTTCCTGCTCAGCTCCACCCTCCCTTGGGTGGGGCAGGGAACCTCCCCCTTTCCTGGGAACCACCCTGTTGCAATCCCCCTTTTAATTTTTATTCCACCATATCTATGGTGGCACAATCTCAGGGTGTAGTCTTAGGAGACAGTCTTTTTTAGGGTTACAATGTGTATAAGAGAAGCAACAATTAGTCAGCAGCATTGTCTATGAATGTCCAGTATGACAGTTTTCCATTCTGAAAAATAGTCCATTATACAAGCCAAAAGAAAAAAATTGGAGCGTTAGCTAAAACAAGACAGCAAATATATCAAAATCACAGGGAAAAAATGTTAAAATGGTTCAACTTATTGCAAAAACGAATTCTCTCAACCTTGATCCCAAACTTTAACAGCATAGCAAAAGTTTGCAAATTAAATCTACTTTTAAACCATTTTTCCTATTTTTGCATAAAATCACAGGGCAGAAATAATTAACAGCAATTTTTAGCTGGCTTTGTTGAAATACTCCATATAGGATCAGAGCGAACCATTGGCATCCAGTTGATGTATGCTTCAGGTATAAAGTTGGTCTCATCAGACTCCACCTGGGCTTCCTCTTATCGAGGGTACCAGGGCTTTTTCGTTGGCCGGGTTGTCCAGTCCTGCCAATGGAGGCAAGCTTCCTCACCTTCTTTGGAGGTCTCTGGAACCCTACAAACAAGGCAAACAGGTTCTCCTCTTCTTGGTTTAGCTCTGTTTCGACTTTTGGAAGAACTCCACACAAAGCCACACAATCAAACTCACGTCCAATTTTTTGTTAAAACAGGCAAAATCCCTATGTAAGTTATGTAAAAACAGACTCTAAGATAAGTAGCAAAATTACTACCACTATTTGTATGCTGTGTTGGTATCAAGGGGAGAGAAAATGTGACAAGTTAGCTTTGCTGGAAAAAAAATTGCAACCTTTCTGCAGATCCTGGTTACTCAAAACAAAACAAAACAAAACAAAACAAAACAAAACAAAAACTTTGTGGATTCAGGACAGAATGCATAAAAAATTACCAGTATTATGTCAAAGAAACCTTAGTAAATGTCGGGTGTATTTCCAGGTCTATTCAGTCCTTTGTAGGAAAGTTTTTTACTCTCAACAGTTCCATCAATAGGAATCTGTTGAGACCTTTTCTCCCTATATTTCCAGAAACAATTTCTGTAGATGTGAAACAATTGAATTATACAATATTACAAGGTGACAAGCACCATTGACAATTTACATACATACCAGATACTGAGAGGTTTTTCCATACACATTTAGAAAACTACTGTTAACATTTTGTACATACCAAAGTTTTACCATTTTTCCCAAGTGACAATGCTTCCCTTCCAGTTTTACTTCATTAGGTAAAAGCCAAATAGAACAAATTCATGTAATGCTTTCCTAGGAGGAAAAGGAGAAACTTCGTGGAGAGTCTCAGGAGCTCTACTGAGGTTCCACAAAATTTCCTTGCATCAGTCAAATGACAGGCTACCAAATTTGTACTTGAATTTAGATTTCTGGGAAGCTTTGCCATAAATATCAGAAAATTAACAGAAACAACAATATTCAATCTCTAAGAAGGCACCGGCTTAGTTCAGTAGCACAACGTTGACAATCAAACCATAACTTTTTGTTTTCCTCATAACTGGAGACTCTTTTTTTTTTCCAAAGTCTATGGGCACCATGTATATCAATTCGTTGATCACTGGAGGTCAAGACAGACACAAGGACATACAGACATACAACGTATAGACAAAGACAGTTTTTTTTTTTTTTTAGTTATGCCACGTAGAATATGTTATGTAACTGCAGTTTCACTCCATAGGCTCAGAAAAAAAATGTCAAAGTCCAAAAAAAATGTGGAGTGTTGCTGGCAGAAAAATTTCCGGTTGTCATCCTACAAACCTAAGACTTTGGAAATAGGAAGGAAAAGTTTTATTAATCACAAGAGTTAAACGACCTTGTTTATCACATTAGGGTTTTCAGTGTTAAAGACTTTTTGTTAGAAGTCAATCCTGGGGTACTCTGTACAGCAACTGAAAGAATAAAAATAACAGTTAACTTTAAGCAAAAGGAGTCATTTCTTGTTAGCCACCAAGCAGGCACTCCTTGGGTTTCCTGGAATAGAACCTGAAAAAGCAAAATCAAATTATCAGTAATTAACTTTCAATTAAAAGGAGTCATCTCCTTACTTCTGTTAGCCACTCTGGGACAGAAGCTGAAAGAGCAGATTAAACATCTGAGCACAGATTACACCTCCCCCACACTAGGGAGGGACAACAACAACACAGGTATGAAAACCTGGTACAGTTACATGATGCACCCTAAAGAGTGCTTTCCACAACAGACTTCCTCGTAGGAAGCAGAAACTTAGAATATTGTCTTACACCAGCAACTGAACAAATCCAGGATTCAAAATGGCAAACATGCCCAAAACAAATTGTGTAGACAAATTCACAGCAGCAAATCCTTTCAGACTCAGACAAAATCTTGTTAATTTTTCTGATCCAGACTTTGCAAAAATTCAAGTTATCTCCAAGAATCCATGAAGGCTACCAGCAATTACCAGTTACTGCTTAAGGCTACTCTTTCCTTAACACCCAGGCATACATTTGCTAATTTAACACCACTGCTCCACAATTGGCTGGCAAATCCATCAGGCAGAGAGCAGGAAGTAGCCAAGTGGCCTCAGACGCCATCTTTGATCTGGCCACATGGTCCTACGTACTGCCTAATCTTTTGAGTAAAACTGGCACAGAACAATTCCACAAAATCAAATGTCTTAGCAAGTCACTACAAACAAATTACATACAGACACACAGATCTTCACAAAGCCCAAGCCAGTTTTTCAATAGCAAATCGACATATAAAACAAACACACTAGAGAAACCAAAAATCACATTTGCGCTTATGGTAGCCAGTGCCATAGGGAAGCCCAATTCCCCCATGGGCTGACTAACCACGGATGGCTCTGTCTAAATCACGTTGGACGCCAAATCTGTTATAGGACAGGAGAGGGGCAGCCCAAACCCCGCAAACCTGCCTATTCTAAATGGGTTCTGCCATCCGCCGCATCAACACAAACACATGAGACTTTAATGGGAAGGAACTTTAATAAAGCTAGGAAACAATACAGGTAAGGCAAAATAAAGCTAGGAAACAATACAGGTAAGGCAAAGAGTCTAGTTTCTAAATGAAGCACCCAAAGTTACCCGTCCCCTCGTGGGTAAAAGTCCATCCATATGGGTCGGCCCAGAGCAAGGCCCCAAAGCCTGCCACAAGTCTAAAACATCTTCCAGTGGGGACCCACAGAAAGGGTCACAAACAACCAGACAAGCCCGGAAGGAAAAGAGCAAAATCAACATCAAGATAAAAGCTGCCATTGTCACCTCCCACGGGTCTCACCCACATCTGTGTCACCTAGTCACGACCAAAAGACAAGCGCAGTTTCTTCACGTGTCTCTAGGCTCCATGCGCCTCCTCCAGGTCTCCTGGCTCCATCCTGCTTCCTTCCTCAGTCTCTTCTGCTTCTCCTCTTCCTGCTCAGCTCCACCTTCCCTTGGGTGGGGCAGGGAACCTCCCTTTCCTGGGAACCACCCTGTTGCACTCCTTACCTGAATTGTATTCTTTCAGGAAAGTTGTCTCCTGTGTCAGGGCTGGGCACCACAGAGCATGGGGGCATGATTTGAAGGTCCTGGTGACTTGATTCCTGCTGGTGCTTCAGCTCTTGGGTGAGCAGCTGCAGCCTCCTCCCCAGGGAGGCTTGGCACTGCCTTCCCTGCAGCCTTTCTAGGCCCTTAATGTTGCCCTGCTCTCTGCTCCTTCACAGTGAGGTTTTCACCAAGTGTCTTAGAGAAGTCCCTGCCTACACCACAAAGGCCTCTTACCCAGGCCTTGAGAGCTGGCTGAGTGGCAAGGAGGTCTCGGAGGTGGTCCCTCAGATCCACAGCATAGGCATTTGCCCCAAAGGCCTCTCTAATAGGTTGCTGAGATATACACCAGGATGGTGAGAGCCAGTCACAGCTGAGCAGTGAGTAGACCAGGATACTTTTCTTCTCTGGAGTCATAATTATCTTGTTCCCTCACTAGCTTAGTTCCTGTTTTGCTCAACCTTAACCACACCCAAACCCTCCCAGGGTCAGAATCTCCATGGACATATCACACACACCAGCTATTCTGCCTGCTTTATCCTGGGCAGACCCCTGTCCCATAGCCTCAGTCCTGCTTCCTGGGGCCGGGGCCTGTTCACCTGGGCTGGGTGAAGCCCAGATCCCTCACCTCACCCTTGGCCTCTCTCCTGTCCCTGGCCCCTGTGGTCAATTTTCCTGTGTCCTGTTCTCTGTGTCCATCATCTTTGTTTCCCTTTGCCCACTAGTGTCTTTTGCCTACTAGAGGAGGGACATGGACAGTAACCCCTGAGACCACACACAGCTGAAGTGAATGTCTGTGCCCTCAGCACTTCCCTCACCTGGGCCTGACATGTGGTCTGGGCTGGATTCCCTGAGGACTGGGCAGGCCTGGCTCCAGGGTCTTCTGGCCTCCAGGCCTGAGTTGTCTCTTGAGGGCCCAAGGTCTGTACTTCTCCAACCTCTTCTGAAAGTTCCTGGGTGGGTCATGGTGTGGGGCTGCTCATCGTCTGAAGGAGGAAACCCGGGTTAAGACACTCAATGAGCACATTTTATCTGTGAATGCTCAGGAATTTTCTTGAATTTTTTTTCATCATTTCCACTGTCCATTCTTTTAGACACTTGTATTATTAACGTGTTGGAATCTCCTGATCCATAGACTCAGTTTCTTGTATGTCTTCTCTCTGCTTGTCATTTCTTTTCCATTGACATTATTAGTGGGAGTGAGACTTTAATATTCCAGTTCATCTACTGATTTATTCATTTCTATGATCAGATCTCTAACTTTCAAGAACTCTTATTCTGAGCACCTGACATTTATAACATCTTTTTTTTTTTTCTTTTTTTCTCTTTTTCAGTACTAGAAAGTAACCAAATTTCCCTATACATGCCAAGGGAATCTACACTTAAATGAGTGTCTGCAATCCTGAGGGAAACAAGGGTGTGCCCTGAGCTAAGGAGTGAGATGGGGCCTGGGACCTCCAGGAGAGAGAAGGCGGTCACACGGCAAGTATAGGGTGGCTCCTAGGACAAAGACCAGATGTTCTGTAATTATGTTTGCCCTGACATATAGGTAGATTTCTCAGACACAAAGCTCGTTTCTGGTAATAACCCTAATTTTGTGTAAGACCACCAACTTTCATACCAGGTAGTTATAGAAGAGGTGACCGTTTCCTAAGATGAACCCCTGATGACCCTCAGATGGAAATAATTCACAGCCAAGTGGCCTGTCTGGGGGACGCCTTTCTGAATACCTGGGGAGGCCTGTCCTTCAGCGCATAATAAATGAGGGAAGAGCAGATGGGGTGAGGATGGGGCCAGGACCAGGAGGCAGATTAGGCTACAGGCCTCCTCAATGTGATTCGGTGCTGGGGCAGGACGTTGGAGGGGGGCTGAGGGCAGAGGGGACAGACTGGTCTATGGAGATAGAGCACGGGTGTCAGGGGCAGAAGTGAGAACTGCGGGAAGAGGTAAAATCTGCTTTCCTTGTGCTTAATTTGTTTTTAATATATATAAATATTTTTTAATATCTTTTTTGATACTATTGACAACAGTGGTCCTGACCTGTTAGGGCTCCTGCTTCCCTGCATTCACAATAAACACGCTCCTTCCTCCCAGCACGGGGCTCAGGTTGGCTTTACACCAACCTTTGTCTCCTTTACTGAGTGTCCATCTCTCCTGACAGTGCAAGCTCCACGTCTCCAGGGTCCTCTCTCTGCTCCCATTGTATCTGCAGGGGAGGCAGCTTGGGGGGGCAGGAGCCAGCCAGGGAGGGGATTCTGGGAAGTGAAGAGGAGGCAAAGGCAGAGAACACTTGGGAGATGCTCCCTGGTTCATTGAGAAAAGCATTTCTCAAAGTGTGGTCTGTGGAGCCCTTAAGTCACCCAGAACCTTTCATGGGGTCCATGAGGTAAAACTATTTTCAAAACATCACTTAGACACCATTTGTCTTTTCGCTATTGGCATTTGCTGAGGTAAAATTTAGTAAGAGTGGAGCTTATAGTACCACTGCAGAAGTAGTGAATTCTTCACCAGCACTTACCTGCAGGAACAAAAATCAAGGCCAGTTTCACTTGAAAATGTTCTGTAAAAATCATTAAATGTTACCTTCATTATTGTGTCATCCTCAACTCCACATTTTAAAATATCTGGTGTGCTGACCTGGAAGGACACACAGAGCACTTCTGAGGCATCCCAAGCCCTGTGTCCTGGAGGAAAATATTTGTATGAGATGAATGAGACTCTTTTTATTTGTGGGCAACACCATCCTTACCTGAAGGGATGAATGAAAAAGACTAAGGTCGTTTAAATTTGGTTAATTAGCAGACACTTTCCTCAAAATGAATGTCTGTTTCTTGAAGAAAATCAACAAAATCGACAAATGGCAGTAATTTTACCTGATAAAAATATAAGCTCTCAGAGAAAACCAGGATTACGAAAAATTGAGTGCATCACTCAATTATTCTTTTGGGATTTGTGTTAAAAAATAAAACATATTTTTTGATAATTTGACTCCAGTGTAATGAACACTGAAGATCAATCGATGTAACTTAGTGAAACAATGTATCACCTTAAAAACTCATATATTCGCACAAGTTCCAACCAATATGCAAGAGAGGCCTATGGAAATGTAACAGAATAGGAAATAGTCCCTGATATTATTTCAGGTTTCACTTTGCAAATAACCTTTTGAGAAACTATCATTTGTACAGTTTTAATTCATGCTGAATATTCACAATTATCTGAAAATACTCCTAGTTTCTTCATTCTCCAGGCTGCTGCCTCTCCCAGCCCAAATCCACTCCTCCCTTAGGTGGGGAAGGGAATTTGGAGCCTCCCCGTTCTGTGGGAGGTCACACTGTTCACAGCATCATGACTCCCTCTCACAGGCTCTGTGGGGTGGTGCAGCCTTGATGACCCCACACTCACCCCCACACTCTCTCCCCATTTCCTGGGGGTTTCTATGGAAGACAAACAGCATCATCCTGCTCCAGTTACAAAGTCTCCAAGGACCCTCCTGGACTCCTTTTCCCCAGACCCCAGAATGGGAGAGTGATGCCCTAATCCTCGTGCAGCTGTTTTGGGGGCCCCTGGCCCTGATGGAGACCCGGGCGGGTGAGTGCGTGTCCAGCTGGACACTGTGCCCCAGGAGGGAGGAGCAAAGAGCCCAGTGCGGGTGCAGGACCCCAGGAAAGGCTCATCTCCCCCCAACCTCTTGTACCCCCTTCAGGCCCGTTGTGTTCTGGCCCTTCTGTCCCTCCCGCCTCCCCTGAGTGCTCTGGTCCCCTGAGTCTGGGCCCTTCTTGGCCCACCCCCCTTTTCACACTCACGGCCCCGCCCCTTTCTCCCCTCCAGGCCCATCTCCCTGGGCCCTGGGCCCTGGGCCCGCGCTGAGAGGAGGGTCAGCCCGGGTCTCCCTCCCTCCCCCAGGCTCCCACTCCCTGAGGTATTTCTCCACTGCGATGTCCCGGCCTGGCCTCAGGGAGCCCCGCTTCATGGCCGTGGGCTCCGTGGACGACATGTAGTTCGGGCTGTTCGACAGCGACCCTGGCAGAGCAGGTGGGCAGAAGGTTCTGGACAAGGAGACTGATCCAAAGGAACAACGCACAGTGGTTCAAAGCGCTCCTGGGGGACCTGCGCGGCCGCTACAACCAGAGCGAGGACGGTGAGCTTCGCGGAGCGGGCCAGGGTCAGGTCACCCCCATTCCCACCGTAGACCGGGTGTCCCGAGTCTCAGGGTCCACTGACCCCTCGAGGCTGGTGGATCTGCCAGGCCCCTCCCCCGGGAAGGGACTGTCCTGCCGGCCCTTTCATTTTCAGTTTAGGTTTATTCAGGGTGATAGGGCGGGGTGACCAAAGAGAGACCTTGGGTGATCACAGGTGTGGGTTTCAGGGTCTCACACGCTCCAGAGGATGTTTGGCTGTGAAGTGGGGCCCACGGGAACCTCCTCGGCGGGTATGACCAGTTCGCCTACGACGGCGCGGATTTCATCTCCCTGAGCGAGGACCTGCGCTCCTGGACCCCCGCGGACTCGGTGGCTCAAATCACCCAAAGCGAGTGGGAAGCACAGGGGAGGGCCGAGCGCGTCAGGAACAGTGTGCAGAGCAGGTGCTTCCCGCGGCTCCACAGACTCCTGGAGACGGGGAAGGAGGTGCTGCAGCGCACAGGTAAGAGGGGCCACAAGGCCTTGGACCTCCCCTCACCTGGCCCCACAGGGAAAATGGAATAATGGGCAGAACAGCACCTGCTTTCTGGGCAGAGAGGGAGAGCCCCCTGGGTTTCATGTTCTGTGCTAGAGAGAGACTCGCCCAGAAGACACCACTTTTGTGGACGGTTAAGGAATCCAGTCTCTCCTGAGGGAGGGAGGCAATCCTGAAATAACTCTCCTGGATCCTTGTGATTCTCAGCCATCCTGGGAACCATGAGTTTCTCTTTCAAGGTCTTGTTTTTGGTCTGAGAACATTTCTGGATCTGACTCCTGCCTTTCTGTGTCATTCACCCTCCACCAGGTCAGGAGCAAAAGTCTGTGTTCTCCTCAGATACCTGCATCCTCCTACCCTGGGCTCTCACCTGATTATCCCAGATTCTCCAGACCAGGCTGGTTTCTGAGCTTTGTGCTTCCTCCCTCCAAACCAATTGTCATGCCCATTCTGAGGATGGTCAGTGAGGCTGCTTCAGTGTCCAGGAAGGGAAAACCCAAAGTGTGAATTTTTGTCCCGTCTCCTCAGATCCCCCAAAGACACAGATGACCCACCACCCCACCTCTGACCATGAGGTCACCCTGAGGTGCTGGGCCCTGGGCTTCTACCCTGCAGATATCACCCTGACCTGGCAGCGAGATGGGGAGAACCTGGCCCAGGACATGGAGCTGGTGGAGACCAGGCCTGGGGACGGAACCTTCCAGAAGTGGGCCGCAGTGAAGGTGCCTTCTGGAGAGGAGCAGAGGTACATGTGCGTGTGCAGCATGAGGGGCTGCTGGAGCCCCGAGTCCTGAGATGGGGTAAGGAGGGGATTGTGGGCACTGAGCTTCTCAAGGGCATCAGAGGCCTTCTGGAGACCTTTAGAGGGTCAGGATGAGGCCTGGGGCTCAGGGTATGATCCCCCTGTCCCTTCCAGTGCCCCCTCCTCAGCCCTACATCCCCACCGTGGGCCTCATTGCTGGCCTGGTTCTCCTTGGAGCTGTGCTCACTGGAGCTGCGGTGGCTGCAGCTGTGATGTGGAGGAAGAATTGTTCAGGTAGAGAAGGGAGTGGGGGGTCTTGTCCACTGGGGCTTTCATGTCTCAGGGAGAACTTGCCCTACCTGGTTAGTAGGGAGTCTGATCCACACACATGTGTTGCCCAGTCTGGAGCTGATTGCGAACACTCTTTGTAAAGCGCTTATGAAAATGAATCACCCATTGTTCCCCTTATAACTGTGGTGATGGGGATCTGTTTCCCAGGAAATGTCATGAGGGAAGGACCTTGCTGTGGAAAGACTCCAATTCCCTTTCATATCCATTCTTCATATATCCCAGTCCTGACCTGGGTCTTCAGTTACAGTTCTAGAAACTTTCCTGTGACCCACACTTGGGGATTCCTTTAGGACTCCATGGGCTGACTCCTCCCTTGTTTCACATGAGGTTTTTTCCCACGGGGGGATACACAGTCAGCTACACTCAGGTGCAGGTAAGTGTGGATTGGGGTTGGGTCCCTGAGCCCCTGAGGACAGCGTAGAGGGAACTCTAGGGAGAGTCACTCTCATCAGTTCCTCTGAGGGTCTCACTCTGGGTGCTGACCAGGTCTCTTCTGTGCTTCCTCAGGCAGCAACAGCACCCAAGACTCTGGTATGTCTCTCATCCCCTGGGACACCCCAGAGGATGGGGCCAGGTTGTGGGGAGCTGTGAGTGGGACAGTCTTAGGATGCAGTGGGCTATTGAGAATGTTATCACTTAATGTAACTCACCCGAATTTCTTCAATATTACTTTCCTTCATAGAATGAGAGCTCTGCCTTGCGTGGGATTGAATGTTATAGGATTTCTCTCACCTCATTTTGCAACTTCAGGATCCGCTGCTTTATTAATTTTATTTGTTTTCTAGCTCAGTGATTGATATAAATTTTTTATTCAATCTATTTATTTGTTCTCTTACATCATTGTTAATTTTTGTATAATATTTGATTTCTCTCTCAGGTGTAGTCCTTGTAGTTCTCTCACCACCATAGCACCATGATCCATCACTACAGTCCCTTGTGCTCTTGCCTCCCCTGTTTGGAACCATCTCTCTCCCTTTCCCCTGCTGTAGGCCTCAGATCTAGGATCAGGCTGCAAGTTTTGTCTTTATTCTGACCCTCTGTTTGATTTCTGTTTATCCCACATATAAGGGAAACCATCTGATATTTATTTTTTCCTTCTGACTTATCAAGCTTAGTATTCCTTCCTACCCCATCCATATTTCCCAATTGGCAGGAGTTTCTGTTTTTGATCACTGAGTAGTATTCCACTGTGTATATGGACCACACTCTCGTGATCCATTCACGATCCCCTGATATAAAACACAATGATAACCCAAAGCAGGACATTTCCCAAGCCTGCTGCTTGGGGGAGTCTGATGCTTAGTTTCTGTTGCCTTCCCAAATCTGCTGCTGGGAGGAATCTACCGCTTTCGTTCTGCTGCTTGCTGGAGCGGAGAGGTTGCTGGGTGTACTGCACTGCTTGTCTGAAGTGGTAGCCATGAACCTTTGAACCCCCTTCCTGAACAATAAAGAACGCTTATGATATGATAGATGGGATAGCAAGCTTCTCATACAAACTGAATAAAACCTTGCCATTCTTGTTCCTGGGTGCTCAGCCCTTTGGGGAGCAATCCCACTGAGCCCACCGGTGTGACAATTAAATCTCTCTCTCCACCTCTCTGAGTGCCTTCTGATTTCTCTGGAAAACTGCCAGAACATTTTTGGTTCCCTGGTTCTAGTTCAGCCCGTCCCAAGGGATTCACGCCCCCTCTCGGGGCCAAGTAGAGTTGTCTGGTGGGTGAAATGCATAGCCAGATGCCAGATCTTTGTTTTAGGTACAAAGTAGGAAGTGATTTTGTGCAAACTATTAATAAATTAAGGTGATAAATTGATCAGTGGCTGTTTTCTCACAATAAACAGGCACACCAGTGTAACTCCATGACAGTCAAGGTCGTGATAACAAGGATTCCATGACAGTCAAGGTCGATATAACAATGAGCTATTTGACAAGGATTCCATGTCCCTTAAAGTGTCTTTCAAAATAAACATGATTTTAAAAAATTATTTCTACTTATTTAGATTTCATTTAATTTTTCTGTTAATTTCTTTTTCTTCACACTATCCCCAGAGTGGTGTCTGCAGGGTCACGGCACAGATGGGCTGTCAGTGGCCTGGAGCTGTGAGCGGGGCTGAACCTGACCCGCCTGCAGGATTGGGACTTTGAGGCCCAGAATTAGCCCCCGGGGCTGGTCCTCCAGGGCGGCTCAGGCCTTGCTCTACCCTCCTCTTGACCCCTGAATCTCCCTGACACCTCAGGGAACCACCGAGGGGGATGGTCTGGGTAAGGAGAGGTTAAGAACTCCCCTTAACCATCTATCTCCCCATCCTCTGCCATCTGCTGCATCAAGACAAAACATGTAAGACCTTTGATGGAAAGGAACTTTAATACAATTCGTGTGCAACAAAGAAAAGGAAAGAATAAAGTTACCAAATCAAACATTCAAAGTCACCATCCCCTTGTGGGTAAATGTTCAACAAAACAGGGTTGGCCCAAGCAGGGCCTGAAAGCCTGCCACCTAAAGCATTTCCTGGCAGGGACCCATAGAAAAGGGTGGGTGGGGCTGACAAGTCTGGAAGGAAAAGAGCAAAATCAAGATAGAAGCTGCCATTGTAACCTCCCCACGGGTCTCTCACCCACATCTGTGCCACCCAGTCCAAGGCCAAGAAGTAAGTGCAAGCTCTTCACGTGTCTCTCTGCTCCATGTGCCTCCTCCAGGTCTCCTGGATCATTCTGCTTCCTTCCTTCTCCAGTCTCCTCTCCAGCTTCTTCTCCCTGCTTAGCTCCACCCTCGTTGGGTGGACAGGGAACCTGGACCCTCCCCTGGGGACCCCCTGTTACAGTCCTCTCCGTCACCAGTGAGTGTGTGTGAGTGTGACACCAGTGTGTGTGAATGTGTGTGGTTGACACCAGCCCTGCAAGGACGGGCAAGGCCCCAGATGTGTGCAGTTCACTGGACAGTTATAGGCCAGCACTGCTGCATCCCCCCCAGGTGAGACAGATGCTTCAGCCCCCAGTGAGATCCCGTGTCACCCAAACAGACCTTCCCCCCACCTTGTCCCTTATGCTGCCTCTTCCCTGCCCGGTCCTCTCTGGCTCCCCACTGCACCCCTTTCCACCTCTTCCCCTAAAGTCCCCATTTCCATCCTCTGCTCTCTTTTCCAGGAGTCTCCCCATCTTCCTAGCCAGTGCCCTGGGGCTCTCCTCCTAGGCCCCTCCCCCCTCCAAAGGATGGAGAATGTCAGATGATTCCCAGGAGGAGGGGCTTTCGTCCTTGGAAGCAGAAGCAGAAAAAAATTACAGGGACCCTGGGATCTAAGTTTCCATCCCAACAGACTGCAGTGACCTATATATGTGGGGATTTGCCCAGAACCTAGGAACCAGTTGTTATGTCCCGGAGACCACTGGAGACTAAAAATAAGGATAAATTGACACGTACTTGGGTGCCCCCTTGTGTGCAGACCAATGTCCTGCTGCTGGGAGCCCAGGGAGCCTGGGGAGGGCCTGGCTGAGCAGGAGAAAGGGCAGCTGTGGTCTCCTGTGCTCAGCCCTGTGGCCACACGGGGGCGCTGCCAGCTGTTCTGGAGTCTGGAAAGACCTAATGTGCACAAAGAATTCTAAAGAATTCTCAGAGCTGGGGTTCTGGAGGGCGGTGTTGGGGTGGCGCGGGGTGTGAGATGCTCTGTGTGGAGCAAGAAAACCAGGGCTCAGAGGACAGGAGACTCCATAGCCCTGCCCTGTGTGTGAGGTTTCCATCTTTTCTCCTCAGAATGCCTAGCAAAACTGGACACGAAACAAATTTTTCCTTCTACAACCTATAAAATTGGAGGGCATTAGAAAAGATAATATTTAGGGCTTCCCTGGTGGTGCAAAGGGTTAAGAAGAAACCTATAAAGCTACCCGCAACCTCTGCAGCACAAGTATGAGTCTCAGCTAGGGAGATATCCACACAGCACAGCAGACCTGTCCTGACTCACCCACTGCTTCCCTCAGCAGTTATTTCAGTCAGTTTGTCTGTTCTTGTTCTGTTTCCCACTCTGTTTCTGGTGAATCCTCTCACCCCCCACACCTCTGGTCTGTACCCCAGTTCTTGTATGCATAAATAAATAAATCTTTTTAAAAAATAACATTTAAAGAATACTGTGAGACTTACAGAAAAGCTGAAAAGGTAGCACAGGTCTTGTTTATCCCACAGCATTTCTATTTTGTTAACATTCTACATGAGTAAAGTTTTTTTTTTTTTTTTACAACTAATGAGGCAGTGTTGACATAATTACTAAACGCCACACTTTCAATAGTTTTTGCTGATGTCCATTTTATGCTCCATAATCCCATCCAGTTTGCCTGGATGACAGTTTCTCAGACTTTCATCATTTTTGAAACATTGACATTGGTGAGAAGTGATGTTTTGGAGAGGTCGTGGGTTCACAGATGGGGGTTCTCGGGTCACCTCTTAGAAGAAAATTTCTCCAAAGTCCTCCTTTCAGTGGTGTGCGTGCCCCGCACCCTCACACTCCTCCCCCTACCCCACCCCACACAAACAAAAGAAAAGAAGATGCTTGCACAGACACAAGCAGACAGGAAGAGCTGCCCCTGGAGAGGGCAGGTGTGTTAGGAGAAGCCTGCAGGCCCAGGCAGCAACCTTGGGAGCAGAGCTGTCTCTTCCCAGGGCAGAAAGGGCACTGAGGTGGTGTTCTAGTCGGGAGGGCTCATTCCTTTGTGCAATAGTTATCTGTCTTTAAATGAATGACTTCTGTGGTGTGACTAGGCTGATTTGTCAGGACCAGTGATTCTCTGCAGTGGCTCCATCTGCGTACCCCAGCTCTGGTCTGTATATGCCCTAAAGCATCTGATACTTGCTATAGCGTTGGCCCTAGATTTTTCATTTCTATAGTTGGTTAATAACTATGTTTATCACTTCTACCCCACCTCCAGTTTCTGGTCATGTGACCCCCCAATTTTTCAACTCTTTTTTTTTTAAAGATTTCTATATTTATGGGCATCCCCTTGTGGCACAGCAGTTGAGCGTTGGGCTGCAAAGCTGCCCGCAGCCTCTGCAGCGCCGGTTCAATCCCCGGCCGCTGGCGAGGGTCCCACAAGGCACGCAGACCTCTCCTGACATTCCCGCTGCTCCCCTCAGCAGTGTATTTCATCATTCTGCCTGTTTTGTACCCAGTGCTTGTATAAATAAATAAATAAATCTTTTTTAAAAAAGATTAAAAAAAGATTTATATATTTATGCACATAAGAACTGGGGCACAGGCCAGAGGTGGGTGGTGAGAGGATTCACCAGAGACAGAGTGGGGAACAGAACAGGCAAATTGACTGAAATACACTGCTGAGGGGAGTAGTGGGGAGTCAGGAGAGGTCTGCTGTGCCATCTGGGTACCTCCCTGGCTGGGGATTGAACTTGTGCTGCAGTGGCTGAGGATAGCTTCATAGGTGGCATCTTAACCCCTGGAGCCACCAGGGAGGCCTAATTTTTTCTCTTAGCCTCCATCAAGGGGCACTGCTCAGGAACATAGTACCTCAATTTAGGTGTTTTTCTTTTTTTTTTGAGTGCACTGTGGTTTTGGGGAAGCAGACCACAGTGGTGAAGGGCCATTGTTCACTCAACACGTCAGTGCTCATCATGTCCACTTGACTCATCGCTGATAGTGTTAACATTCAACACCAGGCTAAGACAGTGTTTCCCAGATTTCTTCCTGCCAAACTTCTTTTTGTTCCATTTATTTAAATGCTGTTGTCTTTGGAAGGTAGCACTATGTGCAGCTCACACTTATGGGTGTTCTGCTATAAACAATTGTATGCATGCAGGGTTTTGTGCAAATATAAATTTCCAATTAGTTGGTAACTACCTGGGGCAGTGATTGCTGTGCTGTATGTCTGGATTTTTGGTTTTCAAAGAAACTATCAAAGATCTTCCACAGTGACTGGCCATTTTGCATTCCGGCCGGCAGTGATGAGGCTCCTGTGTCCACATCCTGGGCAGCACCGTGCAGGGTTTGCATTTTTCAGCCCCTACCAGGTGTGATGGCGTCACTGTTGTTCTTTTTGTCTTTCCCTAGTAACCCGTAATGCTGAGCATCTGTTCATGTTCTTTCTTGTCGTCTGTATCCCTTCTTGGTGACGTGTCTGTTAAAGTCTTTTGTCCATTTTTCAAATGAGGCACCATTCATTTATAACACTGTTGTTGTCCCTTTTAAAATTGGGTTATTTCTCTGCTCATTGAGTTTTAAGCATTGTTTTGTAAATTCTAGATACTGTCCTTTATCAGATTCATGATACGCAAATGTTCCCCCACTCTGTGTCCTGAACTGCTGCACTGACAGGGAAACAAACACTAGTGTCCATACAGAAGCATAGATATACATTTTTTTGGAAAGAGAAATGATAAAGCACTAACTGGTTTTGAGCAGATACTGGCTGCCTGGGATGTTGGGGGGTGGAGGGGAATGACTGACTTAACGTATGTGTATCCTTGAGTGTGATGTAAATGTTCTGGTGTGTGCATGAAATATGCTTTCAAAAGTCAATCACACTACATTGCACAACTTACAAACCTCTTCACACATCATGTCCAAATCATGTGTTAAGACCAGACTGGCGTGTGGTTACCAGTGATGGACCCGCACGTCACAGTCGCCAAAGTCATGGTTTCCTTTGTATTCACTCTGGTGTTTTCTGTTCTGTGGGTGTTGGACAAATGTATTGACATGTATATTGAAATGTATATTGAATTGTGTCATCATAAGAATATCATGCACAGTATTTTCGCTGCCACAATGTCTTCTGTGCTCCAAGGAAACAAAAGCAAAAAGAAATCAATGGAATTGCATCAAACTAAAAAGCTTCTACGAAGTGAAGGAAATATCATTAAAATGAATAGACAATATCAAGTCGGAAAATATTTGCACGTCATATATGCAACAAGAAGTTAATATCTACAAAAAACTCCAAGACAATAAAACAACCAAATCAAAACAGGGTCAGAGGAGCTAAATAGATACTTTTCTGAAGAAGACATACATGTGGCCAAAAGGTACATGGATAAAAGTTTATCATCATGTGCTGTCAGGAAAATGCCAATTAAAACCACAATGAGTTACCACCTTCCACCTGTAAGAATGACCCATTGAAGGGTGAGGAGGAAAAGGAACTCTGGTACATGGTGGGTGGGAAAGGAGACTGGTCCTGTTAGTGGGCAGAAGGAGAGGTTCCTGGAACCCCAAACCTGCACACTGTACATAGGATCTGTCATCAGCTGCATAAGACAAAATGTACTCTAATGTATAAAAACTTCAATAGCAAAGAATTTTAATACAATTTTTGTGCAATAGAGAATTAGTGTGCAATAGCAAAAGAGAAGAGAAAGAATATAGTTAAAATAGTTCCCAAATGAATTAATTAAAGTAACCCATCCCCTCATGGGTAAGGCCCAGCCAAACAGGGTTGGCCCAAAGCAGGCCCACTGAGGCCAGAAAGCCTGCCACGAGGCTAAGGCACCTACTGGTAGAGACCCATGGGACAGGGGCAGGACAGACCAGGCAAGTCTGGAAGGACAAGAGCAAAGTCAAAATTCTCATCAAGATAACAGCTGCCATTGTCAGCCTCCCCATGGGTCCCTCACTCATGTCTTTGTCTCTTTCAAGTGTCTCTTTGCATGTCCCCAACTCCCTGGCACAAGGCCAAGCCTGAGGAGCAAGCCTGGCTTCTTCACATGTCTCTCTGCTCCATGTGCCTCCTTCAGTCTTCTTTTTCCATCTTGCTCCAGTCTTCCTCCTCTTCTTTAACTTCTCATCTGTGTTGTCTCCACCTTTCCTTGGGTGGGGCGGAAACTGGATCCTCCCTTTTCTATGGATACCACACTGGTACAGTCCTGCCTCTATGGAAAACATGAAGGTTCCTCAAAATATTCAAAATAGACTTGTCCCATCGTCAAGCATTCCATTCCTTGGTATTTATCCAAAGAAGGTAAAACACTAATTCGAGGAATATGCGCCTCCTATGGTCACTGCAGAACTGTCTACCATAACAAAGTGATGGAGACAATCTAAGTGTCCAATGGCACATGAGGGACAAAGAACCCAAGCTATATACACAGTGAAATACTATTTGGCTGTGAAAAAGATGAAATATTGAATTTGCAACAACATGGATAGATATGGATGGGATGATGCTAAGTGAAATCCATTTGAAGGAGAATGTTAAATACTGGATGATTTCATTCACATGTGGAATATAAGGAAACGCAGCAGGGACTGATGAAACTAAACCAAAACAACCTAGAAATGTGACTGCAAAATTGAAGCTCTGGGGTGGGGATGAGAGCAGGAAACAAGGTAGGAAGAGGGCCCAGTGAGCTATGGTGGAGGACTATGGGGGCCCTTAGATGGGTGTGAAGTGATAATGAACATCTGAAGAGGTGTGACCTTGGACATCTAACACACACAGTCGTGTAAACCAGTGTCGCCTCAGCTGAATAATACGATGAGGGGAAAAGAAAAGTTCTTAAGTAAAAGAAAAAGTAAATTGTCTCCTCCATCCATCACTGACCTCAGGACTTTGCCTTCGCCTCCTCACTGTCATGCAGGGTGAGGGGCTGGTTTCCCACAAGGGCAGAGGCAGGAGGTGCAGGGACTCCTGGGGCTGCTCAGACACCGCTGAGTAGAGACACTGAAATGAGGGCAGCTCTGAGGGGACCAGAGACAGAGGGTCAGAGTAACCCCCAGTGCTGAGTGAGGATCCGGTCCCAAGGAGAGGGGAGTGTATGTGTGTGTGTCTGTGTGTGTGTGTGTAACAGGAGAGATAGGATACACAACATAAGATGATGGAAAGTCCATTAACATCAAGCCTCAGAATAAATGAAATCAAATCGCACACAGAGTGAGGGTCAGAACAACACCTCAGTAAATACAGTTCCACGGAGAAGCAGTTTTTGAGTAGAACTGAAAAAACTTTGGACCTGAAGAAGAGGAGGAGGTTTAGAAATATTCATGGTTGGCTAGAGGTGTAAGGAGCTGGGCAGGACCCCTCCAGGCCCCTGCTAGGATGTGGTGGCAACTTCACCCTTGACATTTCCCTCTCCCAAACCCCAACATTCTTCTCCTTTGGAGTCCCCATAGAAAACCCACAGGCCTTTGAATCTGGGAGCACCATGGTTTGCGGCTTCTTTCTCTCTAGACCAGAGCTGAACGGAGTCCCACAGGGGGAGGGAAGAGTGTGTTTCCTGATGGCCTGGCCCAGGGGCAGGATTAGCCCAGGTCACCCCAGTTCCTGAGCTGAGCCTTTGTCCACAGTCCAGGGAGGGAGGGAGAGATGGAGCAGGATCCACCTCAGCTCCTGGAGGAAGGTGTAACGTTCGAGGGGTGAATTTATATTTCTTTCTCATTCTGGGGCTCTCCCATCTCCCCAGGGTAACCCTCGATGTCCAGCAGGGAGAGGATATTAGGTCAAACACAGCTTGGTTCCCCAAGTCTCTCCCCATGATAGTGTTCAGGATGAATGTCCTTGTATTCATGGCCACACTGAGGAGAGCACAGAAAGGTAAGTATCATTACTGTATTTGCTACTGGGATTGGAGGTAAGATTTTTACTAGAAAAGTTCTTTTATTTTTGTTGTTGCTGTAACAATGATGTGCAATCACACGCACACACAAATAACCTGGGAGAAGGAGAAAGTGTGGAATTGAGTTCTCATGATGCAAACAAAGAAAAATGGAGAAAAAGCCAACAATAAAAGTAAGACACATGTTTGCATGGATTATTCAGTTTAACCCACAACCCCCTGTGCGTTGTCAGATACCATGATCCCAGCATAACTAATGACTGTGGAAATGAGACTCAGTAGCTCAGGCCAGGTCACACTTGGGGGACCCAGGGCTCTGACCCATCCAGGGTGCTGCAGGGGTCTTGTTGCCCCAGCCAGATAGGATACTGACAAGCAGCAAAGAGAAAGGGCCTCACACCGTGGGGCTGAAGATCTGGCATCCCTTTGCTTTTTGTTCTTGGTCATAGAGAGAGAAAAATTTACCAAAAAGTATATTAGGCAATAAATTATATGTATCAGCAGACTGTAAGTAAGTGGCACGAAAAATTATCTGTTTAGAAATTAGTTATTAAACAATTTGGCCCACTTGACAATGGGAGACAATTTATTGAACATGCCAGACAAGCAATCCAGCACAACAGTTGTAGTGGGTCCTTCTTTTGCCTTCTTTTAAAGTTTCTTGGGAAAGTTTTTAAATGAAGCTATTTGAGTTAGCAGTTTCTAGTAGAAAAAGTTCTGATAGCTGAGTAGCAGCCGGTCCCCAGCTGAAGGCCATGCGAATAAAAAAGTCTTTTCTTGCTTAGGCTTTAGCTGATAGGGATGTACTGGTAGCTCTCTACTGTCTTAGGTTATTGTTTAGCTGAAACAATGAGTTTAGTGTAAGGCTTAGTTTTTTTTATTAACCTTGAAGGTTGCCTTCTTACTGAGAGCACGTAGTGGCCAAAAGCCTATGGAAAGAGGGATGCACTGATTGTTTCTGCTTTGTTTCTATGCACATGATAATGTGATCTCAAGGCTTGCTAAAAAAGTGTAAATAAAGAACCTTATGAGCCTCTCGGCAGAAGATACTAGCACCTCACCAAGTGTCAGTGTCTCCTCATTCTACCTCGTCCCCTTCCCCTCAGTCCTTTCGTTTTCGCAGACGCCGTCTTATCCTTTCAGGAACCCCTGAAAGGACTTCCTTTTCAGGGATGGCTAGGATCTGCTCATGGGTAATATGCTTACCCCTGGAAAGACTGAGCAGGGTTAAGAAGAGCAGTAACTCAGAACCTAATAAGGCGAGTGGGTGTCTATTAGTATTAAGAAGTTGTAGGCCATATTGAGTCTAGGGAAAGAAGACTCTATTGATATAGTTAAGTATACATTTGCTAAAAGAGGCCTTAAAACCTCTCATGCACAATTGGTTAGCTTCCTAAATTTTGCTAAAATGTGTTGTCCTTGGTTTCCAAGGCACAGTACTCTGGATGTAAAAACTTGGGCCAGAGTAGGAAAAAAAATGACAACCTATTATACTCTCCATGGACCCAAAAAGGTCCCCATTAATGCCTTTTCACTGTGGGGTCTGCTACAGGATATGCTAGATCAAGGGTCTGAATTAGAGAAAATAAATAAAAAACTCAAAAAAATTATGGCTGTCTGTATCCCTAGAGAACATCAAAGAGGACTCAGCTGACAGCCCCGTATTAATAAAACAATTGCCTGAACAGATAGGTCGTTTTTGCCTGGCTGGAGGCAAAATAAAAATGCAAAACAAAAGGTAAAAAAAAAAAATAGCCTGCAGTATTAAAAAAAGTGATCAGGGTTCTTGGAATAATAAAATTGTTTTTCAAAAGCCAAAAGTTGATTCTAGAGCCAATACTGACCTCTTTACAGAGGCATCAGCTCCCAATTATGAGACCATTCTAAAATCCAGCCTAAATTTCCAGCCCGACTTGGCTAAATTGTTAAAAAATAAAAATAAAAACTCAAAAACAAGTAAAAAATAATGTGACATGATCTTAAATAAAATAAAAATACTCCAATATTTTCCTGTTAATTATTTGGGGAGGAGGCTAGGTTCCCCTGGTGGAGTTTTGCCATTTGTTTCTTTTAAAATAAATAAATAAATAAGGCATTTCTAAATAATAGTATTCAAAATTCATTCACAATGGTAAAGTAATAAAAATGATTAAATATGACTATATAAGACTATATGACTATAATATGACTAAAAGGTTTTTATTAAAATAGTATAAACCCACTGCAGTGGGTGGTTGGGGACTGCCCTTGGTCTCAACAAGCAGCTGCTGAACTTTTTCTCCAGTGTTGGGATCACTGGCAGGTCTCTAATGCCTTCCTGCTGTGGGGGACTGAACTTTTCTATTGTCCACCTTAAAAACTATTTTGGTTCATTCTACAAAAAAAGTTCTATTTCCCTGTGTTTCTCTAATTTTAAAGTCTAAATTGACTTAGGCAAAAACTGTTAAGTTACTTTTGACTTGCTAACAAGCTATACAAAATACTTATTGGTTAAATAAAAGCTTTTAATTTTACTTATTGGACCTGTAAAAGATTAAGTTTCTTGTTAAAACTAATTTACCTGGTAAAATAAAAGTGGTAATACAGACATTTTTGAGCTAAATACTAAGCCTCAAATTTTGATAAAAGCCTAAAAACAGGCAGACTGTAAAAAGTTACCTCTTTTCCTGTTCTCAAGATAACAGTATTCTTTTATGTTTTAAAATATACTTGCTCTCAGTAAAATAAAGTGTTGACAACTGAAAGCCAAAAAATGATTTCTTATAAATATAAACTCAAAAAATATTTTCTTATCTAAAAAAGTTAATAAAAACTGCCATGACTACTATGGTCTTGAGCCCAAGGTCTTTGGTAATAATTAAAATTAGACACTTATTCTGTGTACAAATTTTAGCTGTTAACTCATTAAAAACCTCAGTATCTTCACACATATTGGTAAAATAACTATCTCTTAAAATATACATACATGGCCAAAATTTTAAACGTACATCAAAAAATCTCTGTCTCTGTTTGTGTCTGTCTTTGTGTTTTTGTTTTGTTTTGTTTTATTCCTCTGGAGGACTAATTATAAATGGCGCCTATATAAGTTCTCATAAAAACAAATTTTAAAATCATTATCCAAAATTTTAATATACAAAAACCAGCTCAAATTTTATAATATAATTCAAAACATATATGCCTTAAAATTATAGTGTTAAATATTAATAATCTACTCTGTGTAAATGTATCTTTAAAGTATTTTTCTTTCCTTAACTAAAAACGTAAATATACTTATATATGTAAATTTTTTGTCATATTAACTTTACCAAGCACAACTAAGCAATACTGTTTTTAAGTCAATTTTAAAAAATCTACTATATTTAAAGCAACATTTTGGGGTGGTAAACACACAAAACACCTCCTTATGTTCTGGACTACTAAAAAAAACACACCATCATAATTTATTAAAAGTTTCAATAATGTCTAAAAAAGAATCAATTAATGACTAATGGTAAATTAAAAAAAGTAGTTTTGTCTAAAAATTAAAATGTCTAATTGTACAAAAAAGTAAAAAAATAAAAAAAAAATAAAATTAAGGGTATGTAGTAAGTTGTAAAAATTTAAGAAAAAGTAAATTTTATTTGCCTTGGTTTATAAAACCTACAAATAATGGGTTTAAAAAATAATATGTTAAAAATTTAACTATATTACATTATTTAATTAATTTATTCATTCAATAAAAAAACCCTAATTAACACTAAAGCTTGCTTTCATGTGGCCACACAGGCCATTTCAGTAAAATTGTCAATATTGTAATACTAAACTAAGCCAGTGCCTTCATAAAAATTTTATATTGTTGTTTCTGTTATTTTTCTAATATTTATGGCACAGCTTCACAAAAATCTAAATTCAAGTTCAAATCTGGTAGCCTGTCAATTGGCTGATGCAAAAAAATTTTGTAAAACCTCAGTAGAGCTCCTAAAACACTCCAAAGTTTCTCCCTTTCCTCCTGGAAAAGGCGTTAAATAAATTTATTCTATTTGGTAAATATAAAAAAAAATTGTCATTTGAAAAAATAATAAAACTTTGGCAAGTACAAAAATGTTCACTGGTTTTCTAAAATGTGTATAAAAACCTCTCAGTACCTAATATGTATGTAAATTGTCAGTGGTAATTATCACCTTATAATATTATATACTTCAATTGTTTATTAATTATTTATTATTTATTGTTTATTAATTATTATTACAAAAATTGTTTCTAAAAAAATAGAAAAAAAAGACCTCAACAAATTCCTATTAATAAAACTGTTAAGAGGGGCGGAGCAACATGGCAGCGAGGAGACGCTGCGAGTAAGATCTCCCATTAAAAAAAAAGTTAATAGGGAGGAAAAGCGGCAGGTCCCAGTGACAACTGGGACACGGAAGATAAACGGACGACTCCAGCAAACCACCTGAAGAAGAAAGTTGCCATAAAAGAGGACTAGAAGGGAGGAAAGCGCAGAACCCTGCTCCCCTCCCCCGCCCACAAAGTCGGCACTCTCTGACCAACAGAAAGGAGGAAAAAAACAAACTAAAATGACCAACAAGAACAAACTATGCATCAAGCGGGATTGGGAGAGTAAAGGAACTATTTCAGCCACCACACCCTGTGAACTGGAGCTGTGGATCGCCCTGCAGGATTCGCCACAGCCGTGAGCGAACGGCTCCGGGCGCCATTAGAGAACAACAGAGACTCTGGAGACCTGCACACAGCCCGGGCCGGCCGGTAAGCTTTCGCGGAAAAGCAGTGCGCTTGAAAAGCAAACGTGGATTGGGGTCGCAGCTGCCCAGGTCCCACGCCTGCGACCTAGGCTTGCGGGAGACACGCGGAGGCCCTCACTGAGGTGAAAGTCCCTCACTGAGTAAGCAGGAACCAGGCACCCAGGCACGGGAGCGGGGTGCAAAAGGCGCCATTCCTGCGGCCACTGAACTGGCTATAGCCCTCATGCTGGACCTGAGGGCTTTGGAACTGAGACCCGGGCACGAAATTCAGGGCGTGGGTTCTCCACGACGGTGGGCACAAGGCAGACACAGCACCCCAAAGCCATTGAGGTTTACCCTACCATTCCCGCTCTGTTTCCTGTCCCACTGGGGGGGGGAACAGCCCCCAAGGACAATAGGAGAGATCTCTGGCGCCACCTAGCGACCAGAAAAAAAAAAGTCACTAACAACCCATAGAACAGGGAAATTTCTTAAGAAAAGACTCCTTGAAAAGGGCAGAAGGCTCCCGGAGGAGCCAGTGGCCAGCTGGGAAGTTAGCCCATGCCAGGTCCCTTCCAACCAGCAGTCTGAGCCCACAGGGGGAGCGGGCACACACGGCCGGGCAGACTGGGGGCGCAGAAGAGTGTGCCTGAGACCGGATGCTCAGGGACTGTGTCCCGTGTCGCCATTTTAGAACAGGGACATTTCTTCAGTAAAGACTGCCTGAAACCAGCAGAAAGCTCCCTCAGAAGCCAGAGATGGATCCTGGTGGAGCCAGAGGGGAGCGGAGAAGTTCACCCAAGATGCCGACCAGTCCCAGCAACACAGTGTCCCAATACATACCACAAATTAGAAAACAGACAGTAGGGAGTAGAAGGACCACATGCAACCTAACAACTCCTCAGGAAAAAAGCACACCACAAAAAGAAAACCACCCCCCAGATTACAACAAAAGTAACTTGGAAAAACTTCTGAGCCTTCCAGAAAGAGAATTTAAAATTGCCATGATTAAAAAACTGACAGAACTCATAAAGGAAAACAATGATATGAGAAAAATAATGAATGATCAGAAGAATGAAATTGAGTCCCTAAAGGGGAAGCAAAAGAAAAGCAGGAGATCAAATAATTAATGGAGGAACTAAAGAACTCTGGGAAAAGCAATGAAAGCAGAATAGATGAAATGGAAGAACGAATAAGTACTATTGAAGACACAGAAATAAAAAGAACCAAAACAGAAAAGGAAAGAGAAGTACGAAGGAAAAAGAATGAAGAAAGACTTCGGGAAATATCTGACTCCATGAGGAAAGGAAATATAAGTGTTATAGGAATTCCAGAAGGAGAGGAGAGAGATGTAGGAACAGAGAAAATATTCCAGGAGATAATTGAAGAGAACTTCCCAAATGTGAAGAAGGAGCTGAAATTGATATACAAGAAGCAAGAAGAACACCAAACTTCCATGACGAAAGGAAAAATACAACAAGACACATAACAGTAAAGCTCCCAAGAATCCAGGACAAGGAAAAAATAATGAAGCTGACAAGAGGGAAGAAACAGATAACATTCAAAGGAAACCAATCAGGCTGACATCAGACTTCTCTGAAGAAACACTACGGGCAAGGAAAGAGTGGAGGGACATAGTCAACAGACTCCAAGAAAACAGATGCCAACCAAGAATACTCTATCCCGCAAAGCTCTCCTTCCTCTATGAAGAAAGAATAAGGACCTTTCCAGACAAACAGAAACTCTGGAATTTCATTACGACTAAAACCCCACTCCAAAAAATACTACAAGGATCCTAAAGCCAGAACCGCAGAGGGACGATTAACAATGAAAGAAGGCTGAAAAAAAGTTATTAAAAGAATAATAAATAAAACAAAGGAAAGACAAACACAATGGCAAATACAGATGCTAACATATCAATATTAACTCTAAATGTAAATGGACTAAACTGTTCAATAAAAAGACACAGAGTTGCAGCCTGGATTAAGAAACAAAACCCACCTTTTGCTGTCTCCAGGAAACACATTTAGCTACAAAGATAAAAATAGAATCAAAGTTAAAGGATGGAAAACAATCCTACAAGAAAATGGACCAAAAAAGAAAGCAGGAACAGCTATACTTATATCAGATAAAACAGATTTCAAACTCAAAAAAATAAAAAGACATTATGATCAAGGGGACAATACTTCAAGAAGAAATAACACTCATTAACATATACTCACCAAACGAAGGAGCACCAAAATACATCAGACAACTGTTGTCCTCTCTGAAAACAGACATCAGAGAAAACACATACGTAGTAGGAGACTTCAACACACCACTATCAACAATGGATATATCAACAAGACAAAAAATAAGTAAAGAAACTAAAGCTCTAAATAAGACCTAGAGCATTTGGGCTTAACAGACATCTATAGAACACTAAACCCCAAAAAACGGAGTACACATTTCTCTCAAGCTTAAACGGATCATTCTCCAGGATCGATCACATACTGGGGCACAAGACAAACATCAACAGATACACCAAGTTTGAAATCATACCAACCATCTTTTCTGACCATGAAGGCATCAAACTAGAAATAAACCATAAAAAGAAGGCAAGGAACTTTCCTACCTCATGGAGATTAAAAACCACATTACTGGATGTCCACTGGACTAATGAGGAGATCAAAGAAGAAATTAAAAAATTCTTTGAATTGAATGACAAGGAGGACACCAATATCCTAAATGTATGGGATACAGCAAAAGCAGTAATAAGAGGAAAATATACAGCAATAGAAGCTCACATCAAGAAAAAAGAAAGAACTCAAAGAAACAACCTCCTCTTGAAGCTCAAAGATCTAGAAAAAGAACAACAAAAAAACCCCAACACAGTAGAAGAAAAGAAATAATAAAACCAAAGCAGAAATAAATGAAATTGAAACTAAAAAACAATCCAAAAGATCAATGAAACAAGAGCTGGTTCTTTGAAAAAATCAATAAAATAGACAAACCCCTAGCCAGGCTAACAAAGGAAAAAAGGGAGAAAGCACAAATAAACAGGACCACAAATGAAAGAGGAGAAATCACAATGGACACAGCAGAAATCAAAGGAATAATCAGTAACTACTATGAAAACTTATATGGAAACAAGTTCAACAATCTAGAGGAGATGGACAAATTCCTACAACTCTACAATCACCAAAGCTAGATAAAGAAGAAATAGAACACCTAAACAGACCAATTACAAGCAGTGAAATTGAAATGGTAATCAAAGCCCTTCCCAAAAACAAAAGCCCAGGACCTGGTGGATTTACAAATGAATTCTACCAAACATTCAGAGACGAATTAGTGCCTATCCTTCACAAACTCTTCCAAAAAATTGAGAAGGAAGGGACAATACCAAACACGTTCTATGAAGCCAACATTACACTAATTCCAAAACTGAACAAGGACAACACAAAAAAGGAAAACTACAGGCCAATCTCCCTAATGAACACTGATGCAAAAATCCTCAATAAAATTTTAGCTATCAGAATCCAACAATGTATCCATAAGATAATTCACCACGACCAAGTAGGATTCATGCCAGGGACACAAGGATGGTTTAACATCCGAAAATCAATCAACGTCATCCAACACATCAATAAAAAGAAATATAAAAACCATATGATAATATCAATAGATGCTGAGAAAGCTTTCGACAAAGTGCAACACTCATTCATGATAAAAGCCCTTGAAGTTCTTGGGATACAAGGAACATACCTGAACATCATAAAGGCCATATATGACAAGCCAACAGCCACTATCATTCTCAATGGTGAAAAGCTGAAAGCAATTCCATTAAGATCTGGAACAAGACAAGGATGTCCACTCTCACCACTGCTTTTCATATAATACTGGAAGTCCTAGCGAGAGCAATAAGACAAGAGAAAGACATACAAGGAATCCAAATAGGAAAAGAAGAAGTCAAACTATCACTATTTGCAGATGATATGATAATATACATAGAGAACCCCAAAAACTCCACAGAAAAACTAATTCAACTCATCAATCAGTTCAGGAAAGTGGCAGGATACAAAATCAACATGCAAAGTCAGTAGCCTTCCTATACACAAACAATAAATCTGAAGAAGAAGAAATCAAAAAAAACCATCCTTTTATTATCGAAACAAAAAAATCAAATATTTGGAATAAATCTAACAAAGAGGTAAAGGACCTATACAAAGAAAACTATAAACACTGTTAAAAGAAATAGAAGAAGACACAAAGAAATGGAAAGACATCCCCTGCTCATGGATTGGAAGAATAAACATTGTTAAAATGGCCATCCTACCAAAAGCAATCTACAGATTCAATGCTATTCCAATAAAATTTCAATGTCATTCTTCATAGAAATAGAACAATTATTGATGAAATTCATATGGAATCACCAAAAACCCCGAATAGCCAAAGCTCTCCTGAAAAAAAAATAAGGGAATGGAGGCATCACACTCCCAGACTTCAAACTATACTACAAAGCCATAACCATCAAAACTGCATGGTATTGGAACAAGAACAGACACACAGACCAATGGAATCAAATAGAAAATCCAGAAATAAACCCACAGATTTATGGTCAACTAATCTTTGACTAAGGAGCAAAGACTATGCATTGGAGCAAAGAAAGTTTGTTCAATAAATGGTGCTGGGAAACTGGGTCACTACATGCAAAAGAATGAAGCTTGACCACTACCTCACACCATACACAAAAATCAACTAAAATGGATTAAAGAACTAGACATAAGACCTGAAACCATAAAATATATAGAAGGAAATATAGGCGAAACACTACGTGATATGCACATCAAAGACATCTTTACAGACACATCACCCAAAGCAGTGATAGGAAGGCCAAGATAAACAGCTGGGACTACATCAAATTAAAGAGGTTCTGCACAGCAAAAGAGACAATATCAAAACAAAGAGAAACCCACCAACTGGGAGAACATTTTTGCACACAACACTAATGATAAAGACTGATCACAAAAATCTGCAAAGAGCTGATGAGACTCAAGAACAGAAAGAAAATAATCCAGTCAAAAAATGTGCAGAAGAGCTAAAAAGAAACTTCTCTAAGAGGAAATGCAAATGGCCAACAGGCATATGAAAAAATGGTCAACATCACTTGTAATTAGGGAAATGCAAATCAAAACTACCATGAGATACCATCTTACACCAGTGAGAATGGCACATATTAAAAAAACTAGCAACAACAAATGTTGGCGAGGGTGTGGAGAAAAAGAAACTCTTCTGTACTGTTTGTGGGAGTGCAAACTGGTCCAACCACTATGGAGAGCTGTGTGATTCTGGACCTGCTAAACATAGAGCTTCTATATGATCCAGCAATTTCCACTCCTAGGTATTTACCCAAAGGACACAGAAACATCAATTCCAAAGAGCACCTGCACCCCTATGTTTATAGCAGCTCTATTTACAATAGCTAAGCTTTGGATACAGCCAAATGCCCAAAAATAGATGACTGGATCAAGAAGATGTGGTACATATATACCATGGAATATTACTCAGCATTCAAAAAACATAAACACATGCAATTTGCAGCAACATGGATGGCGCTGGAAGGGATCATGCTCAGCGAAATAAGTCAGAAAGAAAAAGAAAAATACCGGATGGTCTCACTCATAGCAGGAATCTAGAAAACTTAATAAGGGACCAGTAAAATGAATAACTATAAGAAAGTGAAAATCAAAATCAACAAAAACTGTGAACCAGAGACACTTTTTGGGGGGTGGGGCAGGAGGGAGGGATTGGGGTCAGAATGGGGGGGTTGCAATTGTATGGGGAATATAAAAATATAATTTATTATTTAAAAAAAATAAAACTGTTAAGAGTAAAAAACTTTCCTGCAAATGACTAACTACAACTAATATTTTCTAAGTTTTTTTTTTTTTTGACATAATTTTTTTTTACATTTGTTCTAAATCCACAAAGTTTTCTTCTTTTGGTGACCAAAAATCTGCAGCAAGGTTACATTTTTTTTTCCAAAAAAACTAACTTGTGTTTGCATTTTCTCTCCCCTAATACCAACACAGCATAAAAATAGTAGTAGTAATCTTTTACTACTTAGCTCAGAGTCTGTTTTTTACATAACTTCCATAGGAATTTTCTGTTTAAACAAACAAATTTGAACATAAGTTTAATTGTGGTGACTTTGTGTGAAGTTCTTCCAAAAAGTTATAACAAAACTAAACCAAAAAAAGAAAAACCTATTTGCTTTGTTCGTAGGGTTCCCAAAACCTCCAAAAAAGGTAAAAAAAACCTGCCTCCATTAACAAAACTAAATACCCAGCCAACAAAAAGTCCCTGGTACCCTCAAAAAAAAAAAAAAAAAAAGCCCAAATGAAGTCTAATAAGACCAATTTTGTTCCTAAAGCCTACATGGACCAGATGCCAACAGTTCGCTCTAATCCTATATAAAATATTCCAACAAAGCCAACAAATAAATTACTGTTTAATTATTTTGCCCTGTAATTTTATACAAAAAATAGGTAAAATGGTTAAAATAAATTTAATTTTTAAACTTTTACTATACTGTCAAAAGTTTAAAATCAAGGTTAAATAAACTGTGTTTTACATAAATTAAACCCTTTAAGGTTTTTTTTTTTTTTTCTAAAATTTAACATATTTACTGTCTAGTTTGGCTAATGCCTCCAAATTTTTTTTTGACTTGAACTAATAAACTGTTTTTTCCAGAAATAAAGTACTTTACTTTCCACAATAGACAATACCTGAAAAAACTGGTTTTCTTTCACACTAAAACCCGGTAAAATTTTCATTTAAAACTACATCCCAACATCCACATATTCAATCTTCATCACCATAAAAATAATGGCCAAAAACAAAAAAGAAAAAATACTACAGGGGGTCTTGTTGCCCCAGCCAAATAAAATACTAACAAACAACAAAAAAAGGGCCTCACACCGTGGGGCTAAAAATCTGACATCCCTTTACTTTTTGTTCTCGGTCATAAAAAAAAAAAAAAATCAAAAAGTATATTAAACAATAAATTATATATATCAACAAACTGTAAATAAATGGCACAAAAATTATCTGTTTAAATATTAATTATTAAACAATTTGGCCCACTTAACAATAAAAAACAATTTATTAAACATGCCAAACAACAATCCAACACAACAGTTATAGTGGGTCTTCTTTTGCCTTCTTTTAAAGTTTCTTAAAAAATTTTTAAATAAAACTATTTAACAATTTCTAGGTAAAAAAAATTCTAATAACTAAGTAACAGCCGGTCCCCAGCTAAAGGCCATGCAAATAAAAAAAGTCTTTTCTTTTCTTTTTTTTTTTAATAATAAATTTTATTTTTATATTCCCCATACAATTGCAGCCCCCCCCATTCTGACCCCCCTCCCCTCCCGCCCCCTTTTCTTACTTAAACTTTAACTAATAAAAATGTACTTATGACTCTCTACTGTCTTAAGTTATTATTTAGCTAAAACAATAAGTTTTAGTGTAAAACTTAGTTTTTTTTATTAACCTTAAAAATTGCCTTCTTACTAAAACACGTAGTGGCCAAAAGCCTATAAAAAAAAAATACACTAATTGTTCTACTTTGTTTCTATGCACATAATAATGTAATCTCACTACTTACTAAAAAAGTATAAATAAAAACCTGCTGAGCCTCTCGACAAAAAATACTGGCACCTCACCAAGTGTCAGTGTCTCCTCATTCTACCTCATCCCCTTATCCTCAGTCCCTTCGTTTCGCCGTCTCATACTTTCAAAAACCCTGACACAACATTTTGCAAAGGCTGGTCCCCGACACCCAGGGCCCCCTGCTGTGGCAGCTGCAGTGAGGAAGGGTCCTGAGTTGAGGAGGCTGAAATCTCAATGTGGTCACATCCACTGGAAACGTCCAGAATGGGTCCTCTTAGTGACGGGCGCCTCACTACCTGCCCAGGCATCTTACTATTGATAAGTTGAATTTTAAAATTCCTCCTGATGTGCTCTGGTGATGGAGGCAGGTGGGGTGGGGGAGAAAGTGGAGTGATGACAGGCCCTGTGAGCCCTCCCTGCCTGGTGTGGGGAGCAGAGAAGGCAGGTGAGCGTCCATGTTGAGAAAGGCCGGGGCGCCGTGGGAGCACAGACTGGAGAGGGTGAGAGCGTGCGGGGCAGGGATGAGGCTCCTGCAGCCTGACCAGGGCAGGTGTGGTCACCTCCACCCTGAGCGTCTCCTCTGCCTCCATTTGTTCCCTTCCTCACCACCTTGTGGGACAGTCATGACTCGGGCCACGATTGGACACTCCTGGCAGAGGTGAACTGCAGCGTCTGCCTGGAGACAGGCCTGGGAGCACCTCCTGTAGCCACAGCTTCTGCCAGGCCTGTCAAAGCCAAGTCACTCTCAGACCCACTGAAGGCCACGTGCTGTCCACGCTGCCAGGAGCCACCCAAGAGGGGACAGCAGCCCCAGTGGGTGTGTCCTCTGAGGACAGATTGTCTCTGAGGTCAGAATTGGCCAGTGTTCATTTTCCAGCAGCCTCATTAAATGAGGATCCCTGCAACCTGGTGCAATCAGTGGGGTGTGACCGACTGGCTTTGCTCAGGCCTGCTTGGCAGAAGGTTTGACACAAGCCACGAGGAGAGAGGCCAATGGTGTGCCAGGCCCCAAGCTCAGCATGCAGCCTATGGGGATCCCCGAGCTCTGGCAGCACTGACCTGGGCTATGCTGTGGCAGGTTGGAGACTAGCCTGGTGGGCTGTGATAAAGGGTGCCTGGGTGCTCAGGTGAGAGTAAGGCCCTGCTGAAGCCCATGCCACTGTGATCCCTGATGCTGTGGGGAGAGGGGACCTTACTGTGTGCAGCCTGTGGACCCATCTAGTGGGCTCTGAGGACAGCGGCCTGCACTCCTGTGTGAGACTTCCTCATCTCATTTATTTGGACACTGTCGGGGACCAGCCTCTGGCAAATGTGTCAGGAGTTCCTAAAAGGATGAGACGGCCTAGCCGACACGTTAGGGCTAAAGGGAAGGGATTGAGGAGACACTGATACTTGATGGGGTGCAAATCTCTTCTGCTGAGAGACTCAGCTGGTCTTTTATTTATTCATTTTTAGTAAGCAGAAAAATTACATCATCATGTGCAAAGCAGAAACAATTAGTGTATTTTATTCCCATGAACTACTGGCTCCTACGGGTCTCAGCTAGACGGTAGCCTTCAAGGTTAATAGATAAAAAACCAAACCTACACTAAAACTTATCATTTCAGCTAGATAATTACCTAAGACAGTGGATAGCCGCCAGTGCATCCCTATCAGCTAAAGCTCAGCATAAAAGACTCTTCTATTCACATGGCCTTCAGCCGGAGACCAGCTGCTACTCAGCTATCAGAACTTTTTCTACCTAGAAACTTCTTAACACAGTTAACTTCATTTAAAAACTTTCCTAAGAAACTTCTAAATAAAAAGGAACTTCTAAAAAAGCAAAAAGAAGAACTTACTATAATAGTTGTGCTGGATTGCTTGTCAGATATGTGTAATAAATTGTCTCCCATTGTCAAGTGAGCCAAATTGTGTAAATAACTAATTTCTAAACAGATAATTTTCTGTGCCATTTACTTGCAGTCTACTGATGCATATAATTTATTGCCTAATGTACGTTCTTCAGAAGCCTGCCCTGTGCACAAAGCTTACACATGCGGGTGCAGACAGGGCTTTGGTTCTAGCACCAGAGCTAAAGAGAGAGCTCGCTGCTTCAACAAAGCTTGTGCCAGATGCAACAGCACCTGGGGGAGTGGGGAGCAGAACAGGCAGATCCACTGCTGAGGGGATCAGCAAGGGAGACAGAAGAGGTCGCTATGCCATGTGGGTAGCTCCCTGGCCAGGGATCAAACTGCTGTTCAGTGGCAGCCCAGAGCTTCACAGTGCTGAGACATAAGCCCTTGCACCACCAGGGAGGCCCTCATTGTACTTTTTTTTAATTTATTTTTTGAATCACATTAGATTTACAGAAATGTTGTGGAGCTAGCACGAGGTTACTTACACCTTTCACCCAGTTTCTCTTAATGTTAATATCTAACAAAGCTGTGCTGAGACCGAGAAGCTAACATGTATAACACCATTAGCTACACTATAGACCTGTTTTGGATTTCACCCGTTTTTCTACTCATGCCCTTTTCCTTCCAGGATCCACTCCAGCCAGTTGTGTCCCTCTTGTCTCTGTCTCTATGAAAACTATCTTCTGAGTTTCAAAGTTTTTACCTGTTTTCATGACCTTGAAAGTTGTGAAGAGTACTGGACAGATACTTTGTACAATGCCACATCATTCAAGTTTGTCTGAAATTTTCTCATGATTGGATGGTGGTTGTGAGGTGTGGGGGAGAAAAACAGAGGTGAAGCGCCCTCATCACGTGCCCAGCCCCCCCCACCTCCGCCACAGCATGATAGCCCCAGGGTCCTCATGGCAGTCCCACCACCCTGACCACACAAGATAGCCTAGAGACTGAGTGAGCTGCCCACCACAGCTCTCTTCCCTCCCCCCTCAACTTCCTCCCACAGCAATGCCTTCTCCTCCCAGCCCAGGGCTTCTGAGGGCCAGAGCAGGAAGGGGTCCCCACAGCTCCCTGTAGGAGTCTGGCTAACTGAGCCCCTCCATTCCCACCGCAGCTGTAGTGCCTGCCCGTGCAGCCTTGTACACGCAGAGGCAACCCAGGAAGGCGTCCCTGCAAGTCCCTGTGCCTCAGTCTCTCTTGCTTCAATTTCCATCAACTGTCACCCAGTGAGGCCCGCCCTGACCACCTTATTTTACAAGTGCCTCCCATCTGCTTGCCTTGGGTGTCCTCCCTGCAGGAGTTTTCCTCTATTTCCTGTCACTTTCTGACACACTATACAGGGGTTTTTTCCCAAGACGGGCTTAAAAACACCCACCCCACATCCCATTCCGCAGTGTGTCGCCACCATCGCCTATCTAGGGGTGTGACCACTTCCCTCCCCTTGGTCTTTGAACAGCTTTGGGACAGTGATACTTTTTGAATTCTGAGGTTTTGACACCAGATCCCTGTGGGGCTGACTTGTCCAGAGGGGACACTCCCTCCTGGATCCCAGGAGCTGAGCTGGGAACAGCCAAACCATGCAGTTAGCAGCCCAGTGAGCCCCAGCCCATAGCTGCACCCCTGCTGTCCTGGGAGGGACCCTCCTGGATGTTCTAAGGCACTGCACCACCCACCCCCCGCCTGTGCATGTGGAGCAGAGAAGCTGCCCACTGACCCGTCACCCCACATGTCTTTTTACCTGTTTGTGTCTGTCACCAAGTATCCTTCACTCTTATCTCCACCAGAGATTAGTGTGTCTGCACACCCCTATTCTGTCTCCTCTCACACATCTTCTGAACCCAAAACCTTCCCACTGTGGTCCCTGCAGTTCTCAGCCAAGAATCAGTAAAATCACCAAAGCCCTCCTCAGGATGTGCCTTCACCTCGCAGCTTTGATAGAAACCTGGTCTCCTGAGGACACAGCTCCCTGCAGGCCTGAACCCCGGGGTGCTTCCTCCCCCACCAACATTGTACCTGGGGGCTGGCAGGTGGGTGAGGTCTTTGCTCATCACTGTCTTGAGGCCTTTCTCCCTCACACCCCTTAAGGTGTCCTCAGATCAAGCCCCGCCGCCCTCGCTGCTGCTGTTCTCTGGACCCCCAGCCATTCCCTCTTTCCCCCACATTTCCAGCTTGTGGTGCACCTCACTGTCTCCACAGTGGCATTTAAACCACAGGAAAGATATTATTTTTTTAATAAAATGCTTACTGAATATAGCCAGATCTTGAAAAACTTTGTTCTAGATTAGAGTTAACCATTTCTGTCTGGATCACACCAAAATTGCTGTCTTGATGGTAACTAGGTGTATAGAGTGAGGCAGGAGACTCACACTATTCTGAAACTGAAAGCAATGTCATTAGGCAAATATTTCTGAAGATGATGTGGAATAAGAATTGGCATTTCAGTGCGGCAGACCTCTCCTTTTTTGCCTGTTACTCCCTCAGCAGTGTATTTCATCAGTCTGCCTGTTCTGCTCCCACTCTGTCTCTGGTGAATCTCTCACCCTCCTGCACATCTGGCCTATACCCTGATTCTTGTATAAATAAATAAAAATCTTAAAAAAAAAAAAAGAAGAAGAAGAATTGGCATTTCAGCATTCTGAAGTAACTTCCTGGCCTGTGTGGTTATATTTGCCCTTTGAACTCACAGCACTTACATTTTCTTGGGACAGTGTCTACAGCTATTTCAGATGGTCTTTGGTGAGCTCTCAATATCCCCTAACTGAACTGGGCTGTTCCAAATCCCTGGAAATAAGAATTGCTCATCTTATACCCAGAAAGTTTAGAAAGCTCCCAAAGTGCAGTTGCCATGTGCCCAGGCGGGCTGCAGGAGTTCCCTGTGACGCTCAATCTCTTATGAGGCATCAAAAGTGAAATAACACATCAGCCAGCCTATTCTGGGGGCTCTGCTGTGCTGGATGTGTCTGGACGGGACACCCATGCTCCCTTTCTGAGGAGCAGAGAATCACTGTGAAAGATCTGACAGCACAAACACAGTATCAGAAAGCTAAAAGAAAAAAAAATTTTGAGTTTAAAAAAATCAGTAAAATCAAAGGGTAAAACAATTGGCATTTTAGTCAATTGTTCACAATCTTAACAAACCAACACTGAAATATCTATTTTTAAAAAAAAGATTTTATTTAGTTTATTTTTATGTAGAAGAATAGGGTGTAGCCTGAGATGCAGTGGCATGAGAGGATTTTACTAGAGACAGAGAGGGGAACAGAACAGTGGGTTTACTGAAATATACTGCTGAGGGGAACAGTGGGCAAGAGAGGAGTGGTCTGCTGTGCCTTGTGGGTTAGCTCCCTGGCAGGGGATCAAACTCAGAACTTAGGGGTGATAGTGCTGAGACTTAATCGCCAGGCTACCAGGAGGCCCTGAAACATCTATTTTTTTTTAAAGATTATTTATTTATACAAGAACTGGGGTATAGGCCAGAGTCACAGGAGGGTGAGAGGATTCACCAGAGACAGAGGGGAACAGAACAGACAGACTGATGAAATACACTGCTGAAGGGAGCAGCGGGCGAGAGAGGAGAGGTCTGCCACACCATGTGGGTATCTCTCTGTTTGTCTGGGAATCAAATCTGTGCTGCAGAGGCTGCGAACAGCCTCACAGTGCTCAACCTGTTGTGCCACCAGAGAGGTCTGAAACATCTACTTTTAATTACATTTATTCACTTACCATTCCTTTACAAAATTAGATACAATTTCAGGAGCACAGTTTCACACCTCAATATATATGTATTTTCTTCACTCACCCCCCCCACCAAAGCCCTAGTGCTTAACACTATCAATTCACCCCATCTATTTCTGCTCCCACCCCTTCCCAATTTCTGGTAACCACTATATCTCCACAGAGCCTTAAGAGTTGATTTTATTGTGTTTTGTCAGTTTGTTTGTTTTGGTTATTTATATTCTGCATATGAACAAAACCATCTGGTAATTGCCATCCACTTATTGACTTAAATTTGAAACTTGAGGGCATTCTTGTGGCACAGGGGTCAAGTCTCAGCACTATGAAGCTATCAGCCGCCACTGCAGCAATGAGTTCAATCCCTGGCCAGGGAGCTAACCCATATGGTGCAGCAGACCTCTCCTGTCTCACCTGCTGCTCCCCTCAACCATATATTTCAGTGGATCTGCCTATTCTGCTCCCCACTCTGTCTCTGGTGAATCTCTCACAGCCCCTTACTGGTCCTCTGGCCTGTACCCCAGTTCTTGTATGCATAAATAAATAAATCTTTAAAATTTGAAACTTAAATAAGAAAAATAAGATTATTTTAATGCATTATGGTTATGACATCCATGTCTTGAAACTATTTGATCTAGCTAATATATGTTCTCAACTTTGTGGCAATTATTTGTAGGGAATGTTAGAGAAGGCAACTATAAGAAAACTTACAAGTATTATATTTCTTGCTCTGTCTCAAACTTTAATTCATTACTTTCTAAAAGTGAAATTTAAAATGTAAAAGACAAATGATCCCATAAAAGAAACATTAATTTAAAATTCCTGAAATGGTGCCTCTCTGGTGGTGCAACCAGTTAAGGCACAACCTATGAAACTGTCTGTAGCCTCGGTAGCATGAATTCGATCCCATCCACGGAGCAACCCACATGGTGCAGCGGACCTCTCCTGCCTCACCCGCTGTTCCCCTCGTCAGTGTACTTCTGTCAGTCTGCCTGTTCAGTCCCCACTCTGTCTGTTGTGAGTTTTCTCACCCCCTATGCCTCTGGCCAGTACCCAGCTCTTGTATGCATAAATAAATAAATCTTTTTTAAAAAATAAACAGAAGTAGTGAAACAGGGCCTCTCTGGAGGATTAGGGGTTAAGTCTCAGTGCTAGCACTGGTATGGCCTGAGTTCAATCCCTGGCCAGGGGGCTGACCACATGGCACAGCAGACCTCTCCTGCTCACTCATCACTCCCCTCAGCAGTGTATTCAGTAGACCCACCTTTTCTACTCCCCACTCTGTCTCTGGTGAATCCTCTCACCCTACACCTCTGGCCTACTCCTCAGTTCTTGTATGCATCAGTAAATAAAGTAAATCTTAAAAAAAGTTAAACACATCATTTGGCTTTAAGATATAAGAAGAAGGGCCTCCCGGTGGCATAGCAGTTGAATGCTGGGTTGCGAAGCTGCCCACAGCCTCTGCAGCACCGGTTCAATCCCCGGCTGCTCCCCGGCCACCGGAGGAGGGTCCCACATGGCGCGCAGACCTCTCTGCCGCCCACTGCTCCCCTCAGCAGTGTACTTCGGTCCTTCTGCCTGCTCTGTGCCCGCTCTGGCTCTGGTGAATTCTCTCACCCTCCCGCGCTTCTGACTGTACTCAGTGCTTGTATAAATAAATAAATAAATAAATCTTTTTAAAAAAGATATAAGAAGAATTTCCAAGGCTAACAGATGGGACGCACTTTCTTGACACTCACAACAGTATTTACTTGAACTTCAATTTCCAACTGTGACTCAATCAACATAAAGAACCAACCAGATCATAGCAGGCTGATTACCTTCCTCCCATTAATTCAATTAAACACCAACGTGGACCCTGCTGTGAGGTGATTTTTGCAGTATAAACAGATTCCCCGTGCCCCCCTCCCCCAGTTAATGGTTTTCAGGTTTTCTGCCCTCCCACATAAGCATTGCCCTGCCTGATGGGGCTCCCTCAGTTGTTACATTGTTGCAAACTATCGTATTTACTTCTGTGGGCCATAGGAGGAGTATTGAGTTAGTCATGAGAGAAGCAAGAAAGAAGAGAGGCAGGAGAGAGAAGGGGAGAAAGACGCCAGAGAAACCCAGAGTGAAGACTTGCTGGGCGCTTGGAGGCCTGTTGGCCTCCTGGCACTGTACCCTTCCCTCCCCCCACCAAGTACCTGGTTGCTGCAATGCATGTAAAGCTCAATAAAAGCCTGAGAAACCCAACGAAGATTCCACGACTCTCCTTTACCTGGTCTGCTGGTTTGCTCTGTGCCCATCCTGCCCTATAACCCCCCTCCAAGATTCAGATATTAATCAGTATAACCTTGTAGTGGCAAGACAGGGACAGAGCTGGTATCTTTATGATTCAAGCATAGCAGACTGTGTAAAGGAGAGTCCTGGAGCCCTTGGTGGCTTTCTCAGGCTTTTTTTGAGCTTTTACATGTAGTGCAGCAACCAGGTACACAGCAGGCAGGGGTGCTGGAGGGAGGAGGCCAGGGGGTCAGGAGGCCAGGAGGCTGGCAGGTCTCCAAGCTCCCGGCACATCTTCACTCTGTTCTGGGATGTCTGGCCTTCTCTCTCTTGATTCTGCTTCTTCTCTGCAAATACATCAAAACTGCAGCCATGGCCCACAAGAGTAAACAACACAACTTATAACAATGTAACAAATGCAGATGGGACCATCAGGCAGGGTGATCCTAATGAAGGGGGGAGCAGAAGAGCCTGAAAATCACTTACCCTACACCCTCAACACAAAACACGACATGATTTTGTTCACTTAGAGGGAAGTATCTCCTGGTTAAGTGGAAAATTTGTGCAGATGGCTTCTGGACAACCTTCCTCTTAAGTAGATTTATAGTGAAATACTCATTTAGAAGTCTGGGCCTTCTTCCTTCAGGTTGCTGTCATCTATCCTTCTGGGTAGAACTTGTTTTGATCACTGGAACCCCATTTGTTGCACGGTCTAGGTTTTTTTTTTCTGTCCCATCTGAGGTCTGGATTTGTTAGGGGAAAGGATGTACTGAGCAAACTTCATACAGGCTTTGTACACTTCAAGCCCATGCCATCAAGACACTGGGAACTACAACTCCCATGATCCCCAAAGGCACGTTGTGAGTACCTAAGGGCTGGCAGGTGCATGACACACAGCACTGTTCTAGCTGAAAGGTTCGGAGGCGATGGAAATACTGAGAGAGAGGGCAACCACTAACCGAAAGCAGGTTTATTGCCTGTGCTCCCGGGCGAGGTTTACTGGTCTTCGGGCAAGCCAGCAAAGTTGGCCTATTACAGGCAGAGGCCTCCCCCCTTTATAGGGCAGAGAAGGCAAACAACGGGGGGGGGGTTGGATAAGCAGGCCAATATGTGGAACAAGTTGTTTTTCTGCACAGTCTGTTTTTGGTAGTTTTTCAGTTGATCAGTATCAGGTCCAGTTTTGCCAGGTGGAGACATCTGGTTCCAGGAATTGGCACACAATCTGTTTTCCTCCCAGCGGTTTCTAGGGTCCCTTGCCATCAGAGCCCCTAGGAAGCCGCCAGGCTGACCTTATACTAGCACCTCTGGCTCCAGTAAATACAGACAGGGGATCAAGCCAGGATGCTTTTTTTTTTTTATAATAATAAATTTTTATTTTTAAATTCCCATACAATTGCAACCCCCCATTCTGACCCCAATCCCTCCCCTCCCGCCCTCACCCCCCAAAAAGTGTCTATGGTTCATAGTTTTTTGTTGATTTGATTTTTGCTTTCTTATAGTTATTCATTTTCTGGTCCTTATTTAAGTTTTCTAGATTCCTGCTATGAGTGAGACCATCCGGTATTTTTCTTTTTCTTTTTGGCTTATTTCGCTGAGCATGATCCCTTCCAGCGCCATCCATGTTGCTGCAAATTGCATGTGTTTATCTTTTTTGAATGCTGAGTAATATTCCATGGTATATATGTACCACATCTTCTTAATCCAGTCATCTATTTTTGGGCATTTGGGCTGTTTTCCAAAGCTTAGCTATTGTAAATAGTGCTGCTATAAACATAGGGGTGCAGGTGTTCTTTGGAATTGATGTTTCTGTGTCCTTTGGTAAATACCTAGGAGTGGAATTGCTGGATCATATGGAAGCTCTATGTTTAGTAGGTCCAGAAATCTCCACACAGCTCTCCATAGTGGTTGGACCAGTTTGCATTCCACCAACAGTGCAGAGAGTTCCTTTTTCTCCACACCCTCGCCAACACTTGTTGTTGCTAGTTTTTTTAATATGTGCCATTCTCACTGGTGTAAGATGGTATCTCATGGTAGTTTTGATTTGCATTTCCCTGATTACAAGTGATGTTGACCATTTTTTCATATGCCTGTTGGCCATTTGCATTTCCTCTTCAGAGAAGTTTCTTTTTAGCTCTTCTGCCCATTTTTTGACAGGATTATTTTCTTTGTTGTTGTTGAGTCTCATCAGCTCTTTGCAGATTTTTGTGATCAGTCCTTTATCATTAGTGTTGGGTGCAAAAAATTCTCCCAGTTGGTGGGGTCTCTTTGTTTTTGTTATTGTCTCTTTTGCTGTGCAGAAGCTCTTAATTTGATGTAGTCCCAGCTGTTTATCTTTGCCTTCACTATCACTGCTTTGGGTGATGTGTCTGTAAAGATGTCTTTGATGTGCAAATCACGTAGTGTTTCACCTATATTTCCCTTCTATATATTTTATGGTTTCAGGTCTTATGTCTAGTTCATTAACCCATTTTGAGTTGATTTTTGTGTATGGTGTGAGGTAGTGGTCAAGCTTCATTCTTTTGCATGTAGCGACCCAGTTTTACCAGCACATTTATTGAACAAACTTTCTTTGCTCCAATGCATAGTCTTTGCTCCTTTGTCAAAGATTAGTTGACCATAAATCTGTGGTTTATTTCTGGATTTTCTATTCGATTCCATTGGTCTGTGTATCTGTTCTTGTTCCAATACCATGCAGTTTTGATGATTATGGCTTTGTAGTAGAGTTTGAAGTCTGGGAGTGTGATGCCTCCATTTCCTTCTTTTTTTCTCAGGAGAGCTTTGGCTATTCGGGGTTTTTTGTGATTCCATATGAATTTCATCAATAATTGTTCTATTTCTTTGAAGAATGACATTGAAATTTTGATTGGAATAGCATTGAATCTGTATATTGCTTTTGGTAGGATGGCCATTTTAATAATGTTTATTCTTCCAATCCATGAGCAGGGGATGTCTTTCCATTTCTTTGTGTCTCCTTCTATTTCTTTTAACAGTGTTTTATAGTTTTCTTTGTATAGGTCTTTTACCTCTTTTGTTAGATTTATTCCCAAATATTTGATTTTTTTGTTTCAATAATAAAAGGGATGGTTTTTTTTGATTTCTTCTTCTTCAGATTTATTGTTGTGTATAGGAAGGCTACTGACTTTTGCGTGTTGATTTTGTATCCTGCCACTTTACTGAACTGATTGATGAGTTGAATTAGTTTTTCTGTGGAGTTTTTGGGGTTCTCTATGTATATTATCATATCATCTGCAAATAGTGATAGTTTGACTCTTCATTTCCTATTTGGATTCCTTGTATGTCTTTCTCTTGTCTTATTGCTCTCGCTAGGACTTCCAGTATTATATTGAAGAGCAGTGGTGAGAGTGGACATCCTTGTCTTGTTCCAGATCTTAATGGAATTGCTTTCAGCTTTTCACCATTGAGAATGATACTGGCTGTTGGCTTGTCATAGATGGCCTTTATGATGTTGAGGTATGTTCCTTGTATCCCAAGAATTTCAAGGGCTATTATCATGAATGCGTGTTGCACTTTGTCGAAAGCTTTCTCAGCATCTATTGATATTATCATATGGTTTTTATATTTCTTTTTGTTGATGTGTTGGATAACGTTGATTGATTTTTGGATGTTAAACATCCTTGTGTCCCTGGAATGAATCCTACTTGGTCGTGGTGAATTATCTTATGGATACATTGTTGGATTCTGATAGCTAAAATTTTATTGAGGATTTTTGCATCAGTGTTCATTAGGGAGATTGGCCTGTAGTTTTCCTTTTTTTGTGTTGTCCTTGTTTGGTTTTGGTATTAGTGTAATGTTGGCTTCATAGAACGTGTTTGGTATTGTCCCTTCCTTCTCAATTTTTTTTTTTTTATAGAGGCATGCTTTATTTATTGTTTGCTGGTTTGTTTGTTGTTTGTTTATACATGCACTGGGTACAGTCAGAAGCGCGGGAGGGTGAGAGAATTCACCAGAGCCAGAGCGGGGAGCAGAGCAGGCAGAAGGACCGAAGTACACTGCTGACGGGAGCAGTGGGCGGCAGGAGAGGTCTGCACGCCATGTGGGACCTCCTCCGGTGGCCGGGAGCAGCCAGGAATCTAACCGGCGCCACAGAGGCCGCGGGCAGCTTCGCAACCCAGCGCTCAACCGCTGCGCCACCGGGGAGGCCCCCTTCTCAATTTTTTGAAAGAGTTTGTGAAGGATAGGCACTAATTCGTCTCTGAATGTTTGGTAGAATTCATTTGTAAATCCATCAGGTCCTGGGCTTTTGTTTTTGGGGAGGTTTTTGATTACCATTTCAATTTCGCTGCTTGTAATTGGTCTGTTTAGGTGTTCTATTTCTTCTTTATCTAGCTTTGGTCATTGTAGAGTTGTAGGAATTTGTCCATCTCCTCTAGATTGTTGAACTTGTTTCCATATAAGTTTTCATAGTAGTTACTGATTATTCCTTTGATTTCTGCTGTGTCCATTGTGATTTCTCCTCTTTCATTTGTGGTGCTGTTTATTTGTGCTTTCTCCCTTTTTCCTTTGTGAGCCTGGCTAGGGGTTTGTCTATTTTATTGATTTTTTCAAAGAACCAGCTCTTGGTTTCATTGATCTTTTGGATTGTTTTTTAGTTTCAATTTCATTTATTTCTGCTTTGGTTTTTATTATTTCTTTTCTTCTACTGGTGTTGGGGTTTTTTTTGTTGTTCTTTTTCTAGATCTTTGAGCTTCGAGATTAGGTTGTTTCTTTGAGTTCTTTCTTGTTTCTTGATGTGAGCTTCTATTGCTATATATTTTCCTCTTATTACTGCTTTTGCTGCATCCCATACATTTGGGATATTGGTGTCCTCCTTGTCATTCAATTCAAAGAATTTTTTAATTTCTTCTTTGATCTCCTCATTAGTCCATTGGTCTTCCAGTAGTGTGATTTTTAATCTCCATGAGGTAGGAAAGTTCCTTGCCTTCTTTTTATGGTTTATTTCTAGTTTGATGCCTTCATGGTCAGAAAAGATGGTTGATATGATTTCAATCTTGGTGATCTGTTGATGTTTGTCTTGTGCCCCAGTATGTGATCTATCCAAGCCAGGATGCTTTTGACCTGACTCAGGGTCTGGTGGAACATGGTTTCAGGAAAAGCCGTGGGCAGGAAGAAGAGAAAAACCTGCAAGGCCCTAGAGGAAGTCATTCCCAAAGGTTTTTTGTTGTTGCAGAATTTTATAGACATTAACATGAGATTAACGTGGGTTGGATTGTCCTAATCAGATTGTAACAGTGGCAGAAGCCAAAAGACTGTTACTGGGGGTGCCCCTTGGAGGGGGTTGCTGGTGAGGATAGATATCCCAGGGAAAATGCTAAAAAGTATCATGTTTTGACATGGGTTGACCAATAGGACATATAAGGGAAACACCAAATGTCCAAAACTAGATGACTGAATCAAGAAGATGTGGTACATATACACAATGGAATATTACTCAGCAATCAAAAAATATACACGCATGCAATTTGCAGCAACATGGATGGACCTGGAAGAGAGTGTGCTTAGATAATGCTCAAAATAAGCCAGAAAGAAAAGAAAATACCAGATGGTCTCACTCATAGCAGGAATTTAGAAAACTTAAATAAGGGACCAGCAAAAAGACTAATTATAATAAAGTAAAATCAAAATCAACAAGCACTATAAACCAGAGTCACACTACAGGGTGGAGAGGAGGGAGTAGGATCAAACAAGGGGGGTGGGAATTGTATGGGGACTATAACCAAGATGAAAATGCATATATTGTGCAAAAACGAAAATGATGTAAAAAATATATTAAAAAGTTATAAAAAATAAATCAACAACAACAACAAATAAATTTAAGGGACTGCAAGGGGGCGCGGATTCATTCAGTCTTCAGGATTTCAGCTGTCTTTGAATCTTCAGCATTTGGGGTCAACAGATTTTGGCCCCCACCATGCCTATATTCCAGAAGGCTGCCAAGGGCCTCTGAAAGTAGAGGCACCAGCAGCCAACCTTGGAAAGATAAAGTTCAGAGGCTTTGCAATTAGCTGAGCCACTGAAACTGCTCCCGGTTTTGCTGCTGTTACAGCCTGGCAGAGAGGTCTGCTGCACCATGTGGGTCAGGTCCCTGACTAGGGATTGAACTCGTGTTGCAGGGTCAGTGTGTGCTCCAGGCCCAGCCCTGCTCCCCTGCCTGCGCCATCTCAACACCACAGGCTGTGGGCAGGTTCCCATCAGGTCAGGGGGGGCAGCCGTGCCCTTGGATGTGCCAGGGTGGAACTAGTGAGCTGTCCCAACATGACTCAGCGGTATTATTAGGTGGCAAATCTCTCTTCAGGCTGAGAGCAAATTGGTTTGAGCAAAGAGCAGATGAACACACCTCAGGCCCACTGTCTCTTCCTGCAGTTGCGAAGCCCTGGCCCGGCCTCAAGCTCAAGTGCCTTTTCCATTTCAGGTGGGAGCTTATTTTTTGCACTTTCCCCCTATTAGATTTTGACTCACAGAGACCCCTTTGGTATGAGAATTCATATCTTTTTCTTTTGCATGATATTGGTTTTGTAGGGTAAAGGGGAGTGATCAGGTTTTTCCGCCCTCCCGCCATTAGCATCCATGAGGGACACCTGTGGTCTTACATGTGTGCCTGATGGTGGCACCTGGAGTGTGGTGTGGGCGTGCGTGAGTGGGCACACCTGAGCCAGAGATGGAGCATATAAGGCAGCGGTAGAGGATGGGGCTGTGGAGGATACTCGAGACCAATGAGGAGACCAGAAGAGGACACCAGAGAGCCCAGAGAGAGTAATGGTTGGGGGTGCCTGCCAGCCCCCAAACCTGCTGATCCCCATCCCCCAGGCCCCCTGTGCCATGCCTTGCTGGCACTACTATGGCTTACTCGGCATGATTGGGTGCAGATGGGTATGAAGCCTCTGAAGACCTGGAGGGACTGAGGGTGCAGACCATGAGCCTGTGACAGTGCTGGAGGCACTGGGGCAGCCCAGGAGGTGACCAAAGTGCAGCAGCTGCAGGAAGAGCTAAAGACGCTGCAGGAGCACAGGAGGCGGACAAGTTCTGGGAGCTGTGGATGAGACCTCGGTGGGAGAGGAGACGGCCTGTGAGAACCAGCCCATGACCCCTGAGGCAGCAGACTTGTCGGGGAAGAAAGATAATCATGATTAGTCATTGTAAAGGCAGGACAGGCCACAGTGCAGGTTTTCTGATCCCATGCAGACCGGGTAAAGGAGGAATCAGAGTCCTCAGTGGTTTTGCAGGCTTTTTATGGGGTTCACCATATGGCAGGCAGGGGTGCTGGCAAGCCTCCCAGCCCCCAGCAAGTCTTTACTCTATCTGGGCTCTCTGGCTTTGGTTCTGCTGCTTCTCGGCTTCTCTTTCGGCTTCGGCTTCTGCTTCGGCTTCTACTGCTGCTGCTGGCGTCCCGTGACGCCGCCCTTAAAAGCCCAGTCTTAGCCCAGGTGACTCACATCTACCAATGCCCACACCTATTCCAGGTGCCCGCCATCAGGCATGCATTCAGGACAAGGATCCATCATCTATCCTGATGGCGGAAGGGCAGAAAAGCCTGATATTTTCTTTACCCTACAGTCATCCGAGCTTGCCCTGTGCCAAAGCAAGGAAAAGACCAATAGACTTGGACTGACAATCCTGCCAGAAAGCTTGGGCACACTGGCAGGATGATGTTATGTTTATGGGCCCTGGGGTGGATGGGATTATGTGTACATCCCAGGAGATGAAAATCAAGGCATTGCCAGTGGGCCTTGGTGGCCCAAAGCAGCCTTGTGTGAGGTTCTCTGCAGCCAGGCAGAGGAGATGGATCCAAAAGCCACCTCAGACAAGGCAAAAGCTGGTGCTAATGTTGGGAAGCCCTGAATGGTTGTTAAGCAGCCGAAGGGATGCTAAAGAAGGCAGGGAGCCTCTTAAAATCACCTGTGGGTGATGCCCTGTTCATTTTGAATAAGGGAGAGGAGCTGAGGACCCATCTTTGGGGGATGCACAGGGAATCTGGCTTGGGGTGGAGCCCACAGCTGAGAACTGTGGCCCGAGAGAAGCCGCATGTGGAGCTTATATCCATGGACTTGACCCATGTGCATATGCCAAGGATTGGCCTTAGTGCAGGGTCCGCATGTCCCACTGTTGGCTATGAAGGCGGAGTGTTGGAGTGACAGCAGTGAGTACCCTGGTGTAGGGTAAAGAAAATATCAGGCTTTTCTGCCCTTCTGCCATCAGGATAGATGATGGATCCTTGTCCTGAATGCATGCCTGATGGCGGGCACCTGGAATAGGGTGTGGGCATAGGTAGATGGGATTCAGCTGAGCTAAGACTGTGCTTTTAAGGGCGGCGTCACGGGGATGCCAGCAGCAGCAGTAGAAGCCGAAGCAGAAGCCGAGAAGCAGCAGAACGAACGCTAGAGAGCCCAGATAGACTGAAGACTTGCTGGGCCTCCCAGCCAGCACCCTGCCTGCCATATGCCTGGTGAACCCCAATAAAAACCTGCAAAACCACTGAGGACTCTGACTCCTCCTTTACCTCGTTTGCATGGGATCAGAAAACCTGCACCATGACCAGTCCTGCTCTTACACCTGGGGATTGCGTGTTTACTCCCAAAAGAGTATAGATTGTGTCACCAGTCTCAGAATAGGCACGTCCTGGGGTAGATGCGGTGTGTGGGCTTATGACTGAGACCTGCAATGAACATACAAAGCTTACAGGCAATGTAAATACATTGACTAAAAGTGAAACTAAAAATATATTAAGGTGCTGCAAGCGCCGTGAGTGAAAGTGGCTGCGTCCACATCCTGAGTGTTAAAGACTGATAGAAATAGATGGTGCCTGAGCCTAAGCCTGATAAGGATGTATAAAACGAGCAGATTCATGAAGTAGACCATTGGACTTTGGCCCTCGAGCCTAGAGATTCCCGTGGCCAGAGGACTTCCACCTAGGGGAAGGCCCGATATAGGGTAAGGTAAAAAGTATCAGGCTTTTCTGCCCTCCCGCCATTAGGATGGATGAGGGAACCCTGTGGTCCTGAATGCATGCCTGATGGCGGGCACCTGGAGTAGGTACACCTGGGCAGAGAGACTGAGTTTATAAGAGCAGCATCACAGGGATGCCAACAGAAGCCGAGAGAAGTGGAGAAGCAGAGAGAAGACAGGGGAGCCGAGAGAGAGTAAAGATTTGCTGGGGCTGGGAGGACTGCCAGCCTTCTTCCCCACCTCCAGCACCCCTGCCTGCCATATGCCTGGTAAATCTAATACAATACCTGCAAAAGCCACTGAGGACTCTGACTCCTCCTTTACCCAATCTGCTGGATCAGAAAAACTGCTCCGTGGCCATTCCTGGCTAAGACACATCGTGGCTACTATCTCCAGTCAGAGGTACTCTGGGAAACTTGGGTTGGCTTGCTGTAGGGTAAGGTAAAATACCAGGCTTTTCTGCTCTCCCGCCATTAGGATTGATGATGGATCCCTGTGGTCCTGAATACATGCTTGATGGTGGGCACCTGGAATAGGGTGTGGGCATAAGTAGATGGGATTCACCTGGGCTACGAATGGGCTTACAACGGCGGTGTCACAGGGACGCCAGCAGAACCACAAAAGCAGAGAGCAGCACCACGAGAGAAGCAGAGAGAATGCCAGAGAAGGTCGGAGAGCCCAGAAAGAGTGAAAATTTGCTGGGAGCTGGGAGGCTTCCCAGCCCCCCGGCACCCTGCCTGCTGTGTATCTGGTAAATCCCAATAAAAGCCTGAAAAGCTACTGAGGGTTCCAGGGCTTCTCCTTTACCCCGTCTGCTTGGGTCATAAAGACCCTGCATTGTGCCCTCCTGCCCCTTACACTTGCCTACATGAATGTGTGTGCATGACTAATATAGTAATAAAATTCTCTTTGAGAGCCAACTTCAGACTGAAGGCAATTAATCATGCCTGTGACAAGACCAGTCGGAGGAGGCCAGGAAGCCTGACGGCTCCTGGAGTGTGAGGGCAGATGCTGTGAGTGGAGAGTGTTCCCCTTCACTTAAGCAGCTCCTTCGGCAGCAGAATTGGTGGATATCTGCTGCGACAATAACCTTGTCTTTTAACCCCTAGGATGGTGCCCTCCTGGGCTTAGTTGCATTCTATTGTATTTTGGTGGATTGCTATATTCAGTTGTATTGTTTACTTTTGTGGGTCATGGCTGCAGGGTTCATATTCGCCAAGGGAAACCATTGTGTAGACTGTACGGCGAAAACCCTGAGGGGTGGATGTAGGGTGAATGGAAGTGATCAGGTTTTTTCTGCCCTCCTTCCATTAACGTCCATGATCAACACTTGTGGGCTTACACACGTGCCTGAGCCAAGACTGGGCATATAAGGGCGGAGTCACAGAGGACCATGCAGCAGAGACCAGCAGAGAGTCCACGAGAGCACGCCAGAGAGCCAGAAAGAGCAAAAATTAACGAGAGTCTGGGTTAACCAGAGGCTGGACACCTGCCAGCCTCCTGACCCCTGGGATCCCTTGCATGCCCCACCTGGTCACCTCACTACAGATGGTGTAGAAGATCAGTAAAAGCCTGAGAAACCCACCAAGGGCTCCAGACTCCTCTATCCGTCTGCTCTGATCATAGAGACATTGCTCAGTGCCTTCCTGGCGCTACAGTATTCATTAGGATCCTAACCCATGTGATTAGGCAGTCATATCTGAAAATGCCTTTACTCCTTGGAGGTGGAGGGATCCCTATTCAAGAAGCCCAGAACCCATGAGTAATGGGGGTTCTCGTCAGAGCCCAGCAGCATCTGTCAGATTGATGAGACACCTGTGATTTCATGGCTTGGGGAGGATGAGAAAATGCAGAGACTGTTTCAGATGTGAGCTAACCACTTCCAGGGCTCCTTTCAAATTGACTGTATTTCTGGTGACTTAGACAATGCAGGAGCGTCCTCCATCTGTAGGTGCTGCCTCCAAACTACAGTGAGGCCAGAGGGACCGTTCTCTGTTGTCATGCTGGCTGTGCACGGTCAGTGGTTCCTGAGGGGGTCTGTGCTTCCCAGTCCCCGGTCTAGTCACATGTCAGTTTGAGAACCTGAGTATGGATCCTGGTGCCTGGATGCACATTAGTCTCACATAATCAAATAATGGACTGTAACCTTCTCTCCAAATCCTCTGTCAGGTGGGACTGCCGATGGCAGGGTGGAGAGGTTCAGCAAGTGTGGGAATGTAAACTGGTGTAACCACTAGGGAAAGCTGTGTGAAGTTTCCTCCAAACACTAAAAAATGAATCTACCATATGATCCAGCAATACCACTCTTAAGAATTTACCTAATACCTAGGGTACACTAATTTGAAAGGAAACCTGTACTTCTATATTTATTTCATCACTAATTAAAATAACCAAGCTGTGGAAACAATGCAAATGCCCAAGCAGACGAATGGATCAAAAGGTGTGAGATATATATATATATATATATATATATATATATATATATATATATATAATATATGGAATACTACTCAGCCATCAAAAATGACAAACTCATGTATTTGAGGCAAAATGGATGATACGGAAGGGCTTATGCTAGCGAAAATAATGAAAAGGACAAAGATAAAAATATAGGATGGTTTCACTTATATGTGGCATGTAGAGAAACTGAATAAAACATTAAGAAAAAAGACGAAAGTTGCAAGCTGACTATAGATCAGAGTCATACAGCAGGGGAGGGGAGAGGGGGTTCAAAATAGGGAAGGTAGAACACACATGGCTATGGTGAGTATTCCCAGGTGCTGTGGTAGTGGGAGAGCTATGGGGAATACACTGAGGGAGAAGCTGCACAAGAAATGAACAACAATCTATGAATTCTATTTATTTATTTATTTATTTTTTAATATGCTTAACTATTTTATTTATTTATCTATTTATTTATTTATTTTGTAGACAAGCACTGGGTACAGTCAGAAGCGCTGGAGGGTGAGAGAATTCACTAGAGCCAGAGCAGAGAGCAGAGCAGGCAGAAGGACCGAAGTACACTGCTGAGGGAGCAGCGGCGGCAAGAGAGGTCTGCGCGCCATGTGGGACCCTCCTCCGGTGGCCGGGGAGCAGCCGGGGATCGAACTGGCGCTGCAGAGGCTGCGGGCAGCTTCGCAACCCAGCGCTCAACGCTGTGCCACCGGGGAGGCCTATGAAAATAAATTAAAAAATTGATATGTTAAAGTACAAAACAATAGTTTAAGTGTTTGGCAGAAGATAATTACTATTGAATAAAAATACAAAAATAAAATATTTAAAGTAACTAGAAAAATAAACCAAGGCAGCAGAAATACGGGAAGAAATTCATCTTGAAGAGCTACTGAAATGAGTGGAAACTGCAATATTCAGGCTTCTCACCCGAGGGTGCGCTCCTCCCCCACACCCCTACAGCCCAGTGTCTCAGGGGCAGAGTGGCCAGACATTCCAGGGGAAATATGAACCTGAGAGAGCAGCAGAAGGGTTGCAACCAAATCTGAATATAAACTGTGCCCAGGTGTGGGGCACTCAAGAAAACTGCTAGAAAAGCCAAAAGGACCTAGAGATACTTTTCCCTTGAAAGAGACAGACTGATCCTGGTGAAATCGGTGAGTCTCCACCTTTCACTGATGACTTGTCCATTCCACGCAAAGCTCAGGCTGTCCAACGCAAAATCTTACTGGATTGAGATATTGAGGGTGGGACTTTGTGGCTGGACAGACATGTGGAAATTTGGGGTGAAAGCCAGGAGCAAGGTAACTACCGAGAGGGTAACAGACAAAATTGGAGTAGAAACTGCCTAAACCTGGTTGACCTTTCAATCTCAGGTTAAATCTTCAAACCCAGGATAAAAGCGCAGCATGTGGACGCTGGAGGAGAGAGCACAGCAGCTGCACACACTGTAGGCTTCCCTGGGGTCCAGGCAATGGTCCGTGGGGAGTGGGAGGGAGGGAAAGGTACCCCAGGAAAGTAACATAAGATTCCAGATGTGCTAAATTTTGTATCTTTCATGTATTTGGAATTAACCCTGATTTCTCCACGGGGTCATTGGAGTCAAGTCGAGGCTTATCCTTAGAGATAGTATGTGGGGAGCCTGGCTCACCTCTGGGCTCCTTTAGAGAAGGTCTTTTCCTATTGCACTGGGGTCTTCACAGTGAGAGGCACTTATGGTCCGTTTGTCCTCCAATGGCCTGTAGTTTGGGCTGCCCTCCCCCCAGAGAGTGGGACAGTCCCTCTTCCAACGCCCTGTGTGATGGCACAGAGGGCATGGCCCTGGGCAGTCTCTTTGGACAATTGTGGCGGAAGTGTCCCTGTTGCTTCAGGCCCTTTAAGCGGTTGAGGTCCTGAAGCCCTGGGCACACCTGGGTCTCGGGTATCTAAGGTTGGGGCATTGCCAATGCTGCCGACATATACTGCATCTTTTTCTTCTCTTCTTTTAGTCTGGCTGGTCTCTCTGTCACTGCTGACCTTGAAGATCATACCCAAAAGTGTGAGAAAGGGGTTTGAGTTTCTTAATCCAGGACAAAACTGGCTAATGAAGGGGCTGCTAGAATGGCTTCATTTTTCACAGTCCCTGGGTCCAGATTAGTATATTTTTTATGGACTCAGCAAATCTAGCCTGAAATAATGCAGGATTTTTATCAGGTGCCTGAGTGACCTTCCTCAGTGTGTTCCGTTGAAGGGCTTAACAGTTGTTTTTTGCGAGCCCTGAAGGAGGCAGGTGATACATGGGCACTGCTGTAAGGCCAGTTCCAGGGTCCACCTACCAGAATATATGACATTTGAAGAACCCATAAATTTGAGAACATTCCTATTAGTTTATTTTTATGCTGAAAAGGTGTAACCATTTTTTTAATGGCAAAAAATGTTTCTTGACTGGTTTTAATACACTCAAATTGACTCGATTTGTTTTTCACAAGAAAAACAACTTTATCAGATGTCTTAGGAGTCCTTTCAAGACTTTCAAAGCAAAATCTTTACTATTTAAGAATTTGATATAGTGGAAGTTGCATAGGATTAAGAAATGTATAGATTTTTATAAAATATTCATTACCCAGAGTGACAAAGATTTTTCAGAGCACATCAATTTTTCTCACAAGGCTTAGCAATGCTGACAGGATCATTAAAAATTAGTAACGACAGTCCAAGCATACTTCAGTTCTTCTTGCAAATCAAAAATTTCAGTTAGGTATCATATAAGCACACTAGAAATATTAAAGTTTAGTTTAATGTTATTATAGTGAGTTCGAAAGCTACATAAAATTTTAAGATGCCTTTAACTTTAAATATTTTCTTTTTGCTTTCTGTTTTATAGTATTTTATTTCAAAGATAATCAGTTTGATTTGAGATTAAACCCTTTTAAAAACATACATTTTACTTTACCTCTCTTCAGATTTATAATACCCTATTTTTTTTCTAGAATGTAAAATATTGAAGCAATTGCTGGACTATCATCTCTTTGGGCCGAATGTTACATTTAAACACATGTTTTAATTTTTCCTTTCAGTTACATGACATCAAAATTTCAGCTCCTTAAAATAAGGAGCAAAAAGTAACCTGAAAGTTCAGTAATTTTGGATAAAATGATTTTAGATATTTAACAAATTTTTATAATTAAACTCAATAAAACATTAAGTAATGATAAGTGGATTTGTCTTTTGGAATATAATTTCATTCAGAGAAGTTTTGGTATTAACACCAAGAAGCAAATTTGTCTTTGTTGAATAGAGCAGGTTAATTACTCTTTTTTTTTTAATAATCCCATTTAAACACAGAAACAAATACTAATTCCTGACATCATAACTTTAAGGCAAATATGTTTTAAATTAAACTACTAAATTTGAATTGGTTTTTATTTGTGAAGACATAGAGAACTTTTATTAATTGAACTATAAGCAGTGTTTACTGACTTGAGGACTTTACTTAGGTCTAGGACTACAGGACGGCCTCCAAGATGATGAGTGAGGGAGGTCAGGAGTAGCAGAGCCTTGGGCTGTGGTTAAGATGAACAGAGTGGAAATAGAAAGTGGTGCATGAGAGGACAACTTTCCCGCCTCAGAAGAGATCGGGGAGTATCTATACCACACAGCCTACCCTGAGACTTTTCTGCCTGCAGTCACCATAGTGTTTGTTTTTTCTAAATTTTATTCATACATACAAGAACTGGGGTGTAGACCAGAGGTGGGGCGAGAGGGGGTGGGAGGATTCACCCATGGTAGAGTAGGGAGCAGAACAGGTGGATCTACTGAAATGCACTGCTGATGGAAGCAGCAGGCAAGATAGGAGAGGTCTGCTGTGCCATGTGGGTCAGCACCCTGGCCGAGGATTGAACTCATGCTACAATGGGTGGTGATAGCTTGATAGTGCTGAGACTTTAACACTTTGCTACAAGGGAGGCCCCACCCTAGTGGTTTTTCTTTTTTAATTATATATATATATATTTTTTACATCATTATTCATTTTTGTACAATGTTTGCTTTCTTTTCTCAGGTGTGGTTCCCATAGGTCTCCCACCACCAATTCACCTGTGCACCATCACCATTGTCCCTTGTGCTCTTCCTGCCCTTGTTTTGAATCTTGCCCTCCCCTCCCCTGCAGCATGTTTCTGATTTATAGTTGCTTGTTTTTTTATTTGTTTTGTTTTTTATTGTTATTATTTCCCCCGATCCTTATTGGGTTACCCTGTATTTTTCCTATAAGTAAAACCATTTGATATTTTTCTTTTTCCTTCTGACTTATTTCACTGAGCATAATCCCTTCTAGCTCTATCCATGTTGCTGCAAATGGCATGTGTTTATCTTTTTTGATTGCTGAATAGTATTCTATTGTGTATATAAACCACATCTTCTTGATCCAGTCATCTATTTTTGGGCATTTGTGTTGTTTCCAAATCATACCTATTATAAACAGTGCAGTAATAAACACAGGGGTGCAGGTACACTCACCAAATGAAGGAGCACCAGCATATATAAGATAATTACTATCAGCTCTGAAAACAGATATTAGAGAAAATACATATATAGTAGGATACTTCAACACCCCACTCTCACCAATGGACAGATCAACAAGACAAAATATGAGCAAGAACACTAGAGCCCTAAATAAAGACCTAGACCTCATGGGTTTAACAGACATTTGCAGGACATTTTACCCAAAAACAAAATCCGAGTACACATTTTTCTCAAGTGCACACAGATCATTCTCCAGAATCAATCATATATTGGACCACAAGACAAACATCAACAGATACATTAAGATCAAAATCAAGTTGGAACCCACAGGGGGATACAGCCACTGCTGGGGCAGACAGTGGGCACAGGGAAGTGCCCTCCTGACTCGCCATTTTAGAATAGGGATCTTTGTGTCTGGAACCCACCAAGACTGTGTAATTGAGAGAGGGCTGTCCACACAGTCAGTGGTGAGCTGAGAGCCCTCACAAGTAAGGCTCCGAGACTAGCTGCAATTGGAGCCAGAGGGGGATCCAGCAATCTGGAGTCCAGAGGGTTATGCAGCCTCCACCAGGGTAGTCTGTGGGACCTCAAGACCCACGTCTGGAATTAAACAAATACAGAGAGAGGGCATTTTCAGGGACAGAATCATTAACATATCCACAGTACCATTGCCCTACTGGAATTCTGGCATAACAGTATTGAACTCAATTGGGCCCCAGTTTCTGACATCCCAGAAAGATCACACCCAAAAGATGCCTGCAAGTACCAGCAAAACAGTGTAACAATGCACAGGACAAATTAGAAAAAAAGCAGCAGGGAGAAGAAAAATTACAAGCAACCAAGAAAATCCCCAGGGTAAAGACACAGCAGAAAAGAAAATCAACCACCAGACTGCAACAACAGTGACCTAGAAGATCTTATGAGTCTTTCCAATAGAGAATTTTAAATTGCCATATTAAAAAACTAAAAGAAGTCGAAAATGATATGGGAAAAATAATCACGATCAGAGGAATGACACTGAGTCCCTCAAGAGGGAAGAGAAAGCATTTCAGGAGATCAAAGCATTGATGGAGAGCTAAAGAACTCTGAGAAAAGCAATGAAAGCAGAAAAGATGAAATGGAAGAACGAATAAGCACTCTTGAAACACAGAAATAAAAAGAACCAAAGCAGAAAGAGAAGGATGAAGGAAAAAGAATGAAGAAAGGCTTCAGGAACTATCTGACTGCATGAGGAAAGGAAATATAAGAATTATTGGAATCCCAGATGGAGAGGAGAGAGGCATAGGAAGAGAGAAAATATTCAAGGAGATAATTCTAGAGAACTTCCCAAATGTGAAGAAGGAGCTGAAAATAGACATACAAGAAGCAAGAAGAACACCAAACTTCCATGATGAAAGGAAAAACACAGCAAGACACATAATAGTAAAGCGCCCAAGAATCCAAGACAAGGAAAATAATAGTGAAACTGACTAGAGGGAAGAAACAGATAACATACAAAGGAAAACCAGTCAGGCTGACATAGGCTTCTCCAAAGAAACACTACGGGCAAGGAGAGAGTGGAAGGACATAGTCAAAAAAACTCCAAGACAACAAATACTTTATCCCACAAATTTTTCCTTCACATATGAGGAAAGAATAAGGACTTTCCCAGACAAACAGAAACCCCGGAATTTCGTTATGACTAAAACCCCACTCCAAAAATTATTACAAGGAGTCCTAAAGCCAGAACAGAGGGATGAATAGGAACAAACAAGACAAAAAATAAAACGACAGAAAAGACAAACAAAATGGCAAATACAAATGCTAACATATCAATATTAACCCTAAATGTAAACTGACTAAACTCTTCAATAAAAAGATGCAGAGTTGCAGGCTGGATTAAGAAACAAAACCCAGCCTTTGCTGTCTCCAGGAAAAGCATCTAACTACAAAAGATAAAAAAAGACTCAAAGTAAAAGGATGGAAAACAATCCTACAAGCAAATGGACCAAAAAGAATGCAGGAACATCTTTACCTATATGAGATAAAACAGATTTCAAACTCAAAAAGGTAAAAAGAGACCCAGATGGTCACTACATTATGGTCAAGGGGACAATACTTCAAGAAGAAATAACACTCATTAACATATACTCACCAAACGAGGGGCACCAAATATATCAGACAACTGTTGTCATCTCTGAAAACGAAAATCCGAGAAAACACATATGTAGTAGGAAACTTCAACACACCACTGTCAACAATAGATAGATCAACGAGACCAAAATAAGTAAGGACACTAAAGCTCTAAATAAGGATCTAGAACTTATGGGCTTAACAGACCTCTATAGAACACTAAAGCCCCTAAATCTGAGTACACATTTTTCTCAAGCGCACATGGATCATTCTCCAGGGTAGACCACATTTGGGGACACAAACAAACATCAACAGATACACCAAGATAGAAATCAAACCAACCATCTTCTCTGACCATGAAGGCATCAAACTAGTAATAAACCATGAAAAGAAGGCAAGGAGCCCTCCTACTTCGTGAAGATTGAAACCCACACTACTGGAAGACTACTGGACTAGCGAAGAGATCAAAGAAATTAAAAAATACTTTGAGTTGAACAACTAGGAGGACACCAATTTCTAAATGTATGGGACACAACAATACAGGCTCACATCAAGAAACAAGAAAGAACTCAAAGAAACAATCTAATCTCACATCTCAAAGAACTAGAAAAAGAACAACAAAAAATCCCTAAAAACAGTAGAAGAAAGGAAAAAATAAAAATCAAAGCAGAAATAAATGAAATAGATACTAAAAATAAAAATCCAAAAGATTAATGAAACAAAAAGTTGGTTCTTTGAAAAAATGAATAAAATAGACAAACCCCTAACCAGCCTCACAAAGGAAAAACAGGAGAAAGCACAAGTAAATAGGATCACAAATGAAAGAGGAGAAATCAAAACAGACACAGCAGAAATCAAAAGAATAATCAGAAACTACTATGAACAGTTATGTGCAAACAAATTCATCAGTCTAGATGAGATTGACAAATTCCTACAACTTTACAATCACCCAAAGCTAGATAAAGCAGAAATAGAACACCTAAACAAACCAATTACAAGCAGTGAAATTGAAATGATAATCAAAACCTTTGCAAAAAAACAAAATCCCCATACCAGATGGATTTACAAATGAATTCTACCAAACATTCAGAAATGAACTAGTGCCTATCCATCACAAATTCTTCCAAAAAATTGAGAAGGAAGGGATAATACCAAACATTATCCCTTTTGAAGCCAACATTACACTAATACAAAAACCGAACAAGGACAATACAAAAAAGAAAACTATAGGCCAATCTCTCTAATGAACACTGATGCAAAAATCCTCAATAGAATTTTCCTAACAGAATCCAATAATGTATCCATAGGATAATCCACCATGACCAAGAAGGATTTATTCCAGGGACACAAGGATGGTTCAACATCCAAAAATCAATCAATATAACCCAACATATTAACAAAAAGAAATATAAAACTATATGATAATATCAATAGATGCCGAGAAAGCTTTCAACAAAGTACAACACCCATTTATGATAAAGGCCCTTGAATTCTCGGGATACAAAGAACATACCTCAATATCATAAAGGCCATATATAACAAAACCACTGCCAATATCATTCTCAATGGTAAAAAGTTAAAAGCATCTCCATTGAGATCTGGAACAAGACAAGGATGTCCACTCTCACCACTGTTTTTCAATATAATACTGGAAGTCTTAGCCAGAACAATGAGACAAGAGAAAGACATACAAGGAATCCAAATAGGGAAGGAAGAAGTTAAACTATCACTATTCACAGATGACATGATAATATACATAGAGAACCCCAAAAACTCCACAGAAAAGCTAATCAAACTAATCAACCAGTTAAGTAGCAGGATACAAAATCAACACACAAAATCCGTAACCTTCCTATACACAAACAATACATCTGAAGAGGAAGAAACCAAGAAAACCATCCCTTTCATTATTCAAACAAAACAATCAAATACTTGGGAATAAACCTAACAAAAGAGGCAAAGGACTTATAGAAAGAAAATTATAAAACAATGTTAAAAGAAATAAAAGAAGACACAAAGAAATGGAAAGACATCCCTGCTAATGGATTGGAAGAATTAACATTATCAAAATGGCCATCCTACCAAAAGCAATTTACAGATTCAATGCTATTCCAATAAAAATTTCAATGACATTCTTCAAAGAAATAGAACAAATATTGATGAAATTCATATGAAGCCACCAAAACCCCTGAATAGCCAAAGCTCTACTGAAAAAAAAAAAGAAAGAAAAGAAAAGAAGGGAATGGAGGTCTCATACGCCCAAACTTCGAACTATACTACAAAGCCATAATAATCAAAACTGCATGGTATTGGAACAAGAACAGACACACAGACTGCCACAGACCAGCTTTTGGCAAAATGTCGTGTCAGGTGTCCCTGAAAGGATGAGATGGCCTAGGGGAAACTTTGAGGGCTAAGGGGAAGGAGATGAGGCAGACATGCACTCTTCTTTTTGGTGCAAGTATCTCCTACTGAGGGCTCAGCAGGTCTTTATTTATTCATTTTTAGCAAGCAGTGAGATGACATCATCATGTACATAGAAGTAAAGCAGAAACAATCAGTGCACTCTTTTCCCATAGACTTTTGGCTACTACGTGCTCTCAGCAAGAAGGCAACCTTCAAGGTTAATAGATAAAAACTAAGCCTTACACTAAAACTCATTATTTCAGCTAGACAATTACCTAAGACAGTTGATAGCGGCCAGTACATGCCTATCAGCTAAAACCTAAGCATCAAAAGACTTTTCTATTCATATGGCCTTCAGCCGGAGGCCAGCTGCTTCTCAGCTACCAGAACTTTTTCTACCTAGAATCTTCTTAACACAGTTAACTTCATTTAAAAATTTTCTTAAGAAACTTCTGTAAAAAATGCAAAAGAAGGACTTACTATACTCATTGCCTGGATTGCTTGTCAGGCATGTCATGTATAACAAACTCTTTCCCATTGTCAGTCAGGCCAAATTTACAGTGTTTAATTTTTCAGGAGGTATTTCTCTGTGCCATGTGCTTATAATATTCATATACATATACTTTATTGCCCAATGTATTTTCTGAGAAGATTTTTCTTATATGACCAAGAACAAAAAACAAAGGGATGTTAAATCTTCAGCCTCATGGTGTGAGGTACAAGGAATCTTCAGCTCCACAGTGTGAGGCTCTTAGAAATGTTCGGCCCCACGGTGTGAGGCCCTTTTTCTTAGCTGCTTGCCAGTGTTTTACCAGGCTGGGGCAGCAAGGCCCCCTGCAGCAACAAACTGATGGAACTGAATAGAACATCCAGAAATAAACCCAAAGATCTATGGTCATCTAATCTTTGACAAAGGAGCAAAGAATATGCAATGGAGCAAAGAAAGTTTGATCAATAAATGGTTCTGGGAAACTGGGTCACTACATGCAAAAAAAATGAAGTTTGACTACTATCTCACACCATGCACAAAAACCAACTCAAAATGGATTAAAGAACAGACATAAGACCTGAAACCATAAAATATATAGAAGGAAATATGGGCAAAACACTACATGACATGCACCTCAGTAACATCTTTAAAGACACATCACTCAAAGCAGTGATAGCAAAGGCAAAGATAAACAACTGGGACTACATCAAATTAAAGAGCTTCTGTACAGCCAAAAGACAGTAACCAAAACAAAGAGACACCCCACTGATTTTGAGAACATTTTTGCATACAACACTAATGATAGAGGACTGATCACAAAAATCAACAAAGAGCAGATGAAACTCAACAAAAACAAAGTAAATAACCCAATCAAAAAGAAACTTTTTGAAAGAGGAAATGCAAATGGCCAGCAGGCATATGAAAAAATATTCAACATCACTTGTAATCAGGGAACTGCAAATCAAAACAATAATGAGATAGCATCTTATACCAATGAGAATGGCACATATTAAAAAAACTAGCAATAGCAAATATTGGTGAGGATGTAGAGAAATAGGAATATTGCTGGTGGGAGTGCAAACTAGTCCAACCAGCATGGAAAGCTGTGTGGAGGTTCCTCAATCTGCTACAAATGGAACTTCCACATGATCCAGCAATTCCACTCCTAGGTATTTACCCAAAGGATACAAAAACATTAATTCAAAAGGACATCTGCACCCCTATGATATTGCAGCACTATTTACAATAGGTAAGCTATGGAAACAGTCCAAATGCCCAAAAATAGATGACTGGATCAAGAAGATATGGTATATATACACGATGGAATTTTACTCAGCAATCAAAAAAGATAAACTCATGCAATTTGCAGCAACATGGACAGAGCTGGAAGGGATCATGCTCAGTGAAATAAACCAGAAAGAAAAAGAAAAATATCGGATGGTCTCACTCATGGATCTCTCACTAAATAAGAGATCAAGAAAAAAGACTAATTATAATAAAGTAAAAATCAAAATCAACAAGCAACTATAAACCAGAGACACACAACAGGGGAGGAGAAGGGAGTAGAATCAAAACAAGGGTGGTGGAAACTTTATCGGGACTATAACCAAGATGGAAATGCTTACAATGTACAAGAATGAAAAATGATGTAAAAAATATTTAAAATAAATTCAAAAAAATATAAAAAGTCAAAATCATTACAACTGTTTTCTATGATGATAAAGGCATCAAACCAGAAATAAACCATGAAAGAAAGCAAGGAATCCACCCACCTCATGGAGATTGAAACCCACTATGGGAGACCATTGGATTAAAGAGGAAATCAAAGAAGAAATTAAAAAATACTTTGAGTTGAATGACAATGAGGACACAACTTTCCAGAATGTATGGGACACCCTAATGGGTTTTTACTGGTCCACGGTGCCCTGGCAATTTTGGGATAAATTTATTTAATAAGAAAACATTTGTTTTAAGATTGCATTTATAAGAAATAATTGTTTTTTGACTTTAAACTGAGACAGAAGATTTACATTAGTTTCCAAAGTTCTTGTTTTTTGCCGGGGACCAGCCTCCGGCAAAATGTCATGTCAGGGGTTTCTGAAAGGATGCGATGGCCTCGGCCACTTGTAAGGGCTGAAACTTAAGGGCTGAGGGGAAGGGGATGAGGTAGAATGAGGAGACACTGACACTTGGTGAGGTGTTAGTATCTTCTGGACTCAGCAGGTCTTTATTTATTCATTATTAGTAATCAAAAAATACATTATCATGTGTAAAGCAGAAACAATTAGTGTATTATGTTCCCATAGACTACTGGCTCCTACAGGTCCCAGCTAGACAATAGCCTTCAAGGTTAATAGATAAAAACCAAACCTAACACTAAAACTTATTATTTCAGCTAGACAATTACCTAAGACAGTGGATAGCTGCCAGTGCATCCCTATCAGCTAAAGCCTAAGCATCCAAAGGCTCTTCTATTCATATGGCCTTCAGCCAGAGACCAGCTGCTTCTCAGCTATCAGAACTTTTTCTACCTAGAAACTTCTTAATACAATTAACTTCATTTAAAAACTTTCCTAAGAAACTTCTAAATAAAAAGGAAACTTCTAAAATACAAAAGAAGGATTTACTATAATTGTTATGCTGGATTGCTTGTCAGATATATACAATAAATTGTCTCCCATTGTTAATTGGGCCGAATTGTGTAGTAACTAATTTCTAAACAGGTAATTTTCCATGCCAATTGCTTGCAGTCTGCTGATACATATAATTTATAGCCTAATGTACTTTTTGGGAATTTTTTCTCTCTTTATGACCAAGAACAAAAAATGAAGGAATATTAGATCTTCAGCCCCATGGTGTGAGGCCCTTTAGCTTTGCTGCTTGCCAATGTCTTATCTGGCTGGGGCATTAAGGCCTCCTGCAGCAGTTTTTCATTTAGTCTCACTGAGAACAAAGGCAGCTTCCCCATCAGCTGCTGTGAGTCTCTCACTTTAGTCTCCAGCATTTTACCTCCTGCCTCAGTTGTGGCATAAGAATTGAAATCTATACTTCCCAACTTTGGCCAGGATTTCTTTGTTCTCTAGTTTATGAGCTGGCTAGGCAGTATTTCAGAAGGAGAGCTGAGGACACAGTCCAGGGATGAGCAGGCAGTGGAGGGCTCATTACCCACCTGCAAGAGAATGACAGGAAAAGCACCCCCTTTTTTGTCATCTCTGACCTGCAGCCAAAAGGCACCCCTTTTGGATCTCAGAATTGTGGGGGGAAGGTGACCTGCACCCACCAGGTGGAGCGAGAGATTAGTCACCCTTATCCATGCCCAGCAGTCTCTTGTCCTGCCTCTACTTCTTTCCAGGAGTCTGAACACACAGTCGGGCACCTGCCTGGAGGGTGGGTCTCAGGGGCTGGTGGAGACAGCAGGACACAGAGGAGGAGCCTTTCCCAGCTTCCAGGAAAATGTCTGAGGTGACTGAATGGAGGAGCAGGGAAGCCAAGGAGGGGATCCAGGGGCAGTCCATGGGACAGAAAATCTGTGAGGACAGACTCTGGGGCCATCTTGGACCAGCGAGTTTCCAAGGTTATGTCCCCAGTGGTGTGTGGGGAAAGGTGGGTGGAACTCAGGCTTGGGACAGATTTAAGAGTCACAGATTATTGATACAAAGCCATGACCACGAGACAGGGATGTGGACAGAGACCACCCTGTCCAGTATGAAGAGCTGTGGGGTCCTGGACGGGGAGGTTCCAGAAAGCAGGGAGCATCTCCTCAAGCCTGAGAGACAGAACCTGGAGACAAAGTAAACTCATTTGTTTTTCTAGACGTTGCAGAAAGATCAAACCACAGGCCTTAGCACAGGCTTTAGAGGAAATGAAAACCACCTACACAGGAAATAACATGAAAAGTTCTGCTCAGGCTCAACTCAGTGTCAAGGGGTGTTTTTCTTTTTTGGGGGCCCAAAGACGCAGACACCCATTTACACCACAGTCAGTGGGGATCAGTTATGGATTTTAATATTGTCCTCTGCTTAAGCGCAAGGAGGCAAATTGCCAAAAACAAGCTGGATGCAATCTGAACACTTTTGATGGTCATTTCAGCTAAAACCTAAGAAATAGTTTGACTGTCCCATTATTTTCCAAAGGTATGTAATTTGCATGCTGTTATATGAAATAATTTTTATTTTTATGTCTTCTTCAAATATTTAAGAAAAGTTGATGAAGTTTAAGGCTATAAGGTTTCTGGCTTGTGTATTTTCTGTTAATAACTTATTGTATAATGTTAAAGTAGTGCTCATGAAGGAATTAATGTGATTTGGGTGATTGCATACAGATTAAATATAAAGTGAAATCATTATTTTCTTCTCTTTTTTTAAAGATTTATTTTTATTTATTTATGCATACAAGGACTGGGGTGTAGGCCAGAGGTGTGAGAAGTGACAAGATTCACCAGAGAGAATGGGGAAGCAGAACAGGCAGATCTACTGAAATACACTGCTGAGGGGAGTCACTTTGGTGGCTATGAAAGCCGAGTGCTGGAGAAACGGCAGACAGAAAACCCTGAGGATTGGATTGTAGGGTAAGTGGGGGAGGAAATGTCAGGCTTTTCCACCCTCCCACTGCGCATGCGCACTCAGCCAAACAGCGTTGCATGTGTGGCTTTACATACATTGCGTGCGTGGCTTTGCGTGCGTGGCTTTGCGTGCGTTGCGTCGCAGCACAGTGCATTGTGGGGTGGTGCCAAACACGGAAGAGTGGAATTTTAGAGTGCGATGGACTGTGGCAAGGACTAAAAGCGGAGAGCTTGAAGACACAAACAGGGCTCCTAGAACCGGTAATGGACCTCCCTGGTATGGGTTGGTTGTGGGACACGTTTGTTTTTCCAAAAGAAATGATCATCTATGCTCTAGTGAAATTATGCTTCAAACATTGTCTATGGCCTAGAAATACAAGTTTTTCTAATAAAACTGATAAAATATTTACCATAGATATAAATGGTAATATATGGCTGTGAAGGTATGAAAACAGCTAAGCTGCTGCTTATGATTGACTAATAGTCTTGTGGATGAAAGGAAAAGAGAGAGTTAGAAAACTTATTTGTTGAAAGATCAAAGATGAATAACATATATCGACTTCATATTTACATTGGGCTATAACATATTTTGGAGTTTTGCACTGTAGGGGCAGGATGGGCACAGAGCAGGTTTCTATGATTCCAGCAGACTTGGATAAAGGAGAGTCCTGGAGGCCTCAGTGGCTTTCTCAGGCTTTTACTGAGCTTTACATGTAGTGCAGCAACCAGGTATAGGGCAGGCAGGGGTGCCCCAGGGCCAGAAGGCCAGCAGGCCCCCATGCCCCAGGCAAGTCTTCACTCTGAGCTTCTCTGACTTCTTTCTCCCCTTCTGGCTTCTGCCTCTCTCTCCTGGCTGCTTCTCCCGGTGACTATCTCAGTACTCCCCCCATGGTGCACAGAAGTAAATAAGACTGCTTGCAATAAGTTGACAACTGCAGGTGCCCTATCAGGCAGGGCAATCTTAATGGTGGGAGGGCAGCAAAGCCTGAAAACCATTTACTCTAAGTGCACCTATAACCTCCCCCAAAAATATGGGTTGAAAATTCAAAGTTATCAGAGTAAATATAATAAAACAAATAACTATGAAGATGAATCAGTCCTGGGCTCTGTTCCAAGGAGAGTGTGGTCACAGGAACGTGCTGAGAATGGAGGGGCCGGGGAGGCTTCAGATTGGACTGTGGTAGTTACCAAAAGGAGGGAGGGTGGATAAATTATATTAAGTGTGACACGTCATTAAATTATTTAAATGTTCATTGTTTCCAAGAGAAGAAAAGAATAAATCATAATGTTTTCGACAAGGGTCTAAACTCCTCTAATAGTATACTTAAGATTTGTGCATTTCTCCAGATATTTATTTCAAAAAAAAAATTCTTTACCCAATTAGAACTCTAGTAGTTAATTGGAATGCTCAAGTGTAGACAAATTTGGAATGTGGGACCTCCCTAGTGACACAAGGGATTAAGTCTCAGCACTATGATGCTATTGGCAGCAAGAGTTTGAACCCCAGCTGTGGAGTTAACCCATATATGACGCAGCAGACCTGGCCTGTTTTGCCCACTGCTCCTCTCAGCAGTGTAGATCTACCTGCTCTGCTCCCACTGTGTCTCTGGTAAATCCTCTCACCCCCATACCTCTGGCCTGCACCCCAGCTCTTGTATGCATAATAAATAAAATAAATCTAAAAAAATTTAAAAAAAGAAAGATTCTGACATCTGCAACTAACTTTGAAATGCATCAGAAAAATAAGATGGATGACTAGAGAGACGGATCCATAGATAAAGATAATTGATAAAGCAAATGTGGCAAATGCTAATGCTGGAATCTAGGTGGTGTGCTCTACCCTATTATTTCAATTTTCCTGTGTGCTTGAAATGTTCATAAAATACCACAGACTGAGTGGTGAATGGGGCCACATCCTGGGGACAGGTCAAGGCCCTCAGCCTGTCCTCAAAGCTTTGAATTGCACCCATTTTTCTGAATTGACTGGAGAATGGATGAGCACTATGAAGCTGTTTCATGTGCCTGTCAGCCTGGCAGAAATCATGGCTCTGTCTGGAGTTTTTTATGTCTCCTCAGTGTCAGCTCCCAACACGCTCACACGTTTGCTTCTAGGAGGTTCTGCAGCAGCTGCTCTCTGGACTTGGCCTGATCCATCGTTATTGACACCTGCATCAATTGAGATGCTTCCTGTTAGAATTTTTTATGTCCTCCTTGATGAGAATCATGTGTTCTTTCAGAAAAGTTGTCTCCTGTGCGGGGCTTAGCCACCACAAGCACGGGGCATGTTCTGAAGGGCCTAGGGACTTGCTTCCTCCTGGTGCTTCAGCTCTTGGGTGAGCAGCTGCAGCCTCCTCCCCAGGGAGGCTTGTCACTGTCTCCCAGCAGCCTTTCTAGGGCCCCTGACTGTCGCCCTGCTCTCTGCTCCTTCACCTGGAATCTTTCAGCCACGATCTTGGAGAAGTCCCTGCCCACACCACCCAGGTCTCTTGTCCAGGCCTTGAGAGCTGGCTCTGAGTGCAAGGAGGCCTCGGAGGTATCCCCTCAGATCCACAGCACAGACATTTGCCTCCCAAAGCCCCTCTGGCAGGTTGTTGAGATACACAGCAGAATCATGAGAACCAGTCACAACTGAGCAGTGAGTAGACCAGGATACTTTTCTTCTCTGCAGTTATAATTATCTTGTTCCCTCACTAGCTTAGTTCAAATTTTGCTTAATCTTAATAACACCCAAACCCTCCCCAGGGTCAGAATCTCCATGGACATAGCACATACCCCAGCCATTCTGCCTGCTTCATCCTGGGCAGTCCCCTGTCACCCAGTCTCAGTCCTGCCTCCGGGTCTGGTCCTGCTCACCTGGGCAGGGCTGAAGGCCCAGATCCCTCACCTCACCCTTGGCCTCTCTCCTGTCCCCGCTCCCCTCTGGTTGATTTCCCGTGTCCTGTTCTCTGTGTCCATCATCTCTGTCTCCCTTTGCCCACAGTGTCCTTTGCCCACTTAGAGGAGGGACGTGGACAGGAACCCCTGAGACCACGCACAGCTGAAGTGAATGTCTGTGCCCCCAGTGCCTCCCTCACCTGGGCCTGACATGGGGTCTGGGCTGGATACCCCTGAGGACTGGGCAGGCCTGGCTCCAGGACCTTCTGGCTTCCAGGCCTGAGTTGTCTCTTGAGGGCCCCAAGGTCTGTCCTTCTCCAGTCTCTTTCTTATACAGCGGGTCATGGTGTGGGGCTGCTCATCCTCTGTAGGAGGAACTGGGTAGGACACTCAGCTTGCATGTTTTATCTGTGAGTGCTCAGGGATTTTCTTGATTTTTCTTCATCATTTCCACTGTCCTTTCATTGTATTATTAACTAGTTGGAATTTCCTGGTCGATAGACTCATTTTGTTTTTTTAAAAAATATTTTATTTTATATAATTCTTACATCATATTTTATTTTTGCACAATGTATGCATTTTCATTTTGGTTCTATTGCCCATACAATTGCACCCCCCTTATTTTGACCCTAATCCTTACTGTCCCCCGGCCCCAAGCTGTAGTGTGTCTCTGGTTTATAGTTGTTTGTTGATTTTGATTTTTACTTTGTATTAATTAGCCTTTTTCCTAGTCCGTTATTTAGGTTTTCTAAATTCGTACTATGAGTGAGACCATCGGTATTTCTCTTTTTCTTTCTGGCTTATTTTGCAGAGCGTGATCCCTTCCAGTTCCATCCATGTTGCTGCAACTGCCTGTGTTTATCTTTTTGAATTGCTGAGTAATATTCCATTGTGTATATGTACCACATCTTCTTGATCCAGTCATCTATTTTTGGGCATTTGGGTTGTTTCCATAGCTTAGCTATTGTAAATACTGATGCTATAAACATAGGGGTTCACGTGCCCTTTGTAATTACTGTTTCTGTGTCATTTGGGTAAATACCTAGGCATGGAATTTCTGGATCATATGGAAGCTCTATCTTTAATAGGTTGAGGAATCTCCACACAGCTTTCCATAGTGATTGGACCAGTTTGCTCTCCCACCAGCAGTACAGTCACATTTTAACATGTGCCATTCTCACTGGTGTAAGATGGTATCTCATTGTAGTTTTGATTTGCATTTCCCTGATTACAAGTGATGTTGAACATTTTTTCATATGTATGTTGGCCATTTGTATTTTCTCTTTGGTGAAGTTTCTTTTTAGTTCTTCTGCCCATTTTTTGACTGGATTATTTGTTTTTGTTGAGTCTCATCAGCTCTTTGTAGATTTTTGTGATCAGTCCTTTATCATTAGTGTTGTGTGCAAAAATGTTCTCCCAATTGGTGGGGTTTCTCTTTGTTTTGGTTTTTGTCTCTTTTGCTGTGCAGAACCTCTTTAATTTGATGTAATCCCAGCTGTTTATCTTTGCCTTCACTATCACTACTTTGGGTGATGTGTCTGTAAAGATGTTTTTGAGGTACATGTCATGTAGTGTTTCACCTTTATTTCCTTTTGTATATTTTATGGTTTCAGGTCTTATGTCTAGTTCTTTAATCCATTTTGAGTTGGTTTTTGTGCATGGTGTGAGGTAGTAGTCAAGCTTCATTCTTTTGCAAGTAGCGACCCAGTTTTCCCAGCACCATTTATTGAACTAACTTTCTTTGCTCCAGTGCATATTCGTTGCTCCTTTGTCAAAGATTAGTTGACCATAAATCTGTGGGTTTATTTCTGGATTTTCTATTCGATTCCATTGGTCTGTATGTCTGTTCTTGTTCCAATACCATGCAGTTTTGATGATTATGGCTTTGTAGTATAGTTTGAAGTCTGTGAGTATGTTGCCTCCATTCCCTTCTTTTTTTTTTTTTTTTCAGGAGAGCTTTGGCTATTCATGGATTTTGGTGATTCCATATGAATTTCATCAATAATTGTTCTGTTTCTTTGAAGAATGTCATTGAAATTTTGATTGGAATAGCATTGAATCTGTACATTGCTTTTGGTAGGATGGCCATGTTGATAATGTTAATTCTTCTAGTCCATGAGCAGGGGATGTCTTTCTATTTCTTTGTGTCATCTTCTATTTCTTTTAACAGTGTTTTATAGTTTTCTTTGTATAGGTCCTCTACCTCTTTTGTTAGGTTTATTCCTAAGTATTTGATTTTCTTTTGTTTCATTAATAAAAAGGATTTTTTTTTATTTCTTCTTCTTCAGATTTATTGTTTGTGTATAGGAAGTCTACTGATTTTTGCGTGTTGATTTTGTGTTCTGCCACTTTACTAAACTGATTGATTAATTATTTTTTCTGTGGAGTTTTGGGGGTTCTCTATGTATATTATCATATCATCTGTGAATAGTGATATTGTAACTTCTTCCTTGCCTATTTGGATTCCTTGTATGTCTTTCTCTTGTCTTATTGCTCTGGCTAGGACTTCCAGTATTATATTGAAAAGCAGTGGAGAGAGTGGACATTCTTGTCTTGCTTAATGGGAATGCTTTCAGCTTTTCACCATTGAGAATGATACTGGCTATGGACTTGTCCTATATGGTCCTCATGATGTTCAGGTATGTCCTTGTATCCTGAGAATTTCAAGGCCCTTTATCATAAATGGGTGCTGTACTTTGTCAAAAGCTTTCTTGGCATCTATTGATATTATCATATGGTATTTATATTTCTTTTTGTTGATGTGTTGGATAACATTAATAGATTTTTGGATGTTGAACCATCCTTGTGTCCCTGGCATGAATCCTACTTGGTCGTGGTGAATTATCTTATTGATACATTGTTGGATTCTGTTAGGTAAAATTCTACTGAGGATTTTTGCATCAGTGTTCATTAGAGAGATTGGTCTGTATTTTTTTTTTGTGCATGTGTATGTGTGTTGTCCTTGTTTGGTTTTGGTATTAGTGTAATGTTGGCTTCATAGAATGTGTTTGGTACTATCCTGCCCTTCTCAATTTTTTGAAAGTGTTTGTGAATGATAGGCACTAATTCGTTTCTGAATGTTTGGTAGAATTCATTTGTAAATCCATCGGGTCCTGGGCTTTTGTTTTTGGGAAGGGTTTTGATTACCATTTCAATTTCACTGCTTATAATTGGTCTGTTTAGGTTTTCTATTTCTTCTTTATCTAGCTCTGGGTGATTGCATAGTTGTAGGAATTTGTCCATCTCTTCTAGATTGTTGAATTGTTTGCATATAACTGTTCATAGTAGTTTCTGATTATTCCTTTGATTTCTGCTGTGTCTGTTGTGATTTCTCCTCTTTCATTTGTGATCCTATTTATTTGTGCTTATTCCCATTTTTCTTTTGTGAGTCTGGCTAGGAGTTTATCTATTTTATTTATTTATTCGAAAAAACAACTTTTGGTTTCATTGATCTTTTGGATTTTTTTTTAGTTTCAATTTCATTTATTTCTGCTTGATTTTTATTATTTCTTTTCTTCTACTGTTTTTGGGGTTTTGTTATTTTTCTAGTTCTTTGACCTTTGGGATTAGGTTGTTTCTTTGAGTTCTTTCTTGTTTTTTGATGTGAGCCTCTATTGCATGTGTTTTCCTCTTATTACTACTTTGCTGCATCCCATACATTTAGGAAATTGGTGTCCTCCTTGTCATTCAACTCATTTATTTTTTTAATAATAAATTTTATTTTATATTCCCCATACAATTGCAACCCCCTTATTTTGACCCCAATCCTCCCCTCCCGCCCCCTACACCCCATAGAGTGTCTCTGGTTCATAGTTTTTTGTTGATTTTGATTTTCACTTTCTTATAGTTATTCATTTTCCTGGTCCCTTATTTAAGTTTTCTAGATTCCTGCTATGAGTGAGACCGTCCGGCATTTTTCTTTTTCTTTCTGGTTTATTTCGCTGAGCATGATCCCTTCCAGCGCCATCCATGTTGCTGCAAATTGCATGTATTTATCTTTTTTTGAATGCTGAGTAAAATTCCATGGTATATATGTACCACATCTTCTTGATCCAGTCATCTATTTTTGGGCATTTGGGCTGTTTCCAAAGCTTAGCTATTGGAAACAGTGCTGCTATAAACATAGGGGTGCAGGTGCTCTTTGGAATTGATGTTTCTGTGTCCTTTGGGTAAATACCTAGGAGTGGAATTGCTGGATCATATGGAAGCTCTATGTTTAGTAGGTCCAGAAATCTCCACACAGCTCTCCATAGTGGTTGGACCAGTTTGCACTCCCACCAACAGTGCAGAAGATCAAATCAAAGTATTTTTAATTTCTTCTTTGATCTCCTCATTAGTCCAGTGGTCTTCATTAGTGTGGGTTTCAATCTCCGTGAGGTTGGAGAGTGCCTTGCCTTCTTTTTATGGTTTATTTCTAGTTTGATGCCTTCATGATCAGAGAAGATGGTTGGTATGATTTCAATCTTGGTGTATCTGTTGATTTTTGTCTTGTGTCTCAGTATGTGATCAATCCTGGAGAATGATCAATGTGAACTTGAGAAAAATGAGTACTCAGATTTTTGGGGGTTAGCGTCCTATAGATGTCTGTTAAGCCCATGAGCTCTAGATCCTTATTTAAAGCTTTGGTGTCCTTACTTATTTTTGTGTCATTGATTTATCCATTGTTGATAGTGGTGTGTTTAAGTCTTCTACTATATATATGTTTTCTCTGATATCTGTTTTCAGAGATGATAATAGTTGTTTGATATATTTTGGTGCTCCTTCATTTGGTGAGTATATGTTAATGAGTGTTATTTCTTCTGAAGTATTGTCCTCTTGATCATAATGTAGTGGCCATTGGGGTCTCTTTTTACCTTTTTGGGTTTAAAATCTGTTTTATCTGATATGAGTATAGCTGTTCCTGGTTTTTTTTGGTCCATTTTTATTGTAGGATTGTTTTCCATCCTTTAACTTTGAGTCTGTTTTTATCCTTTGTAGTTAAATGTGTTTCCTGGAGACAGCGAAAGGTTGGGTTTTGTTTCTTAATCCAGCCTGCGACTCTGTGTCTTTTTATTGAAGAGTTTAGTCCATTTACATTTAGAGTTAATATTGATATGTTACCATTTGTATTTGCCATTTTTTTTGTCTTCCTCTGATTTTATTTATTTATTCTTTTAATTACTTTCTTTCTTGGCCTTGTTTCATTGTTATTCATCCCTCTGTTGGTTCTGGCTTTAGGACTCCTTGTAGTATTTTTTGGGGTTTAGTGGGGGTTTAGTTATAATGAAATTCCAGAGTTTTTGTTTGTCTGGGAAGGTCCTTATTTTTTCTTCATAGAGGAAGGGAAACTTTGCTGGATAGAGTATTCTTGTTTGTCATTTGTTGTCTTGGAGTCTGTTGACTATGTCTCTCCACTCTCTCCTTGCCCGTAGTGTTTCTTTGGAGAAATCTGTTGTCAGCCTTATTGGTTTTCCTTTGTATGTTATCTGTTTCTTCCCTCCTGTCAGCTTCATTATTTTTCCTTGTCTTGGATTCTTGGGAACTTTACTATTATGTGTCTTGCTGTATTTTTTCCTTTCATCATGTAAGTTTAATGTTCTCTTGCTTCTTGTATGTCTATTTTCAGCTCCTTCTTCACATTTGGGAAGTTCTCTTCAATTATTTCCTTGAATATTTTCTCTGTTCCTAGGTCTCTCTCCTCTCCTTCTGGGATTCCTAAAACTCATATATTTCCTTTCCTCATAGAGTCAGATAGTTCCTGAAGTCTTTCTTCAGTCTTTTTCATTTGTACCTCTCTTTCTTTTCTGTTTGGTTCTTTTTATTTCTGTATCTTTGAGAGTGCTTATTCATTCTTCCATTTCATCTATTCTGTTATCACTGCTTTTCCCAGAGTTCTTTAGCTCTTCCATTAATCCTTTGATCTCCTGCATTTCCTTCACTTCCCTCTTTAGGGACTCAATTTCGTTCTTGTGATTGTTGTTTTCCTCAATGACTTCTGTCAGTTTTTTAATCATGGCTATTTTAAATTCTCTTTCTGGAAGGCTCAGAAGTTCTTCCAAGTCACTGTTGTTGCAATCTGGTGGGTGGTTTTCTTTTTGTGGTGTGTCTTTTACTGAGGACTTGCTTGGGTGCATGTAGTTTTTCTTTTCCCTGCTGCTTGTTTTTTAATTTTCCTATGCATTGGGATTCTGTGTCACTGGTACTGGCCGGTATCTTTTTGGTGTGCTCTTTCTGGGATGTCAGAAACTAGTAGTCCATTCAAGTCAAAAACTGTTATGTCTGAATTCCGAAAGACCAGTAGTACTATGAATATATTAGTTGTCCCTGTCACAGGGACTCTCCTCCAAATCAGTGGATCCCCGCTGGGCTCAAACTGGTGGCCAGATGGGGCTGGGCTTGTGGGGCTTTTCAGCTCACCTTAGCTGTAGGCGCAGCCCTCTCCCAGATCCATGCATTCTAGGTGTGTTGCAGTCACACAAAATGTCTCTGATCTAAACAGCAAGTTGGGAGGGCACTTCCGTGCACCCTCCATCGCTCTGGTGCTGACTGGATCCCCCTCTGGGCTCTGGCAGCCAGATGGGGACTGGCTTGTGGGGGCTTTTCAGCTCACCTCTGGCTGTGAGCGCAGCCCTTTTCCAGCTCCACACAGTCTAGATGTGTTGCCAACATGCCAAAGGTCCTGATCTAAGATGGGGAGTTGGGAGGGCACTTCTGTCTCAGTTTCTTGTAGGTCTTCTCTCTGCTTGTCATTTCTCTTCCATTCACATTATTTAGTGGGATTGCAACATTAATATTCCGGTTCATCTACTGATTTATTCATTTCTATGATATCTCTAATTTTTAATAACTCTTATTCTGAGCACATGAAATTTATGAAATCTTTTTTTTCTTTTTTCTAGTACTAGAAAATAACCAACATTCCCTATATATGCATAGGGAATCTGCATCTCAATAAGTATCTGAAATCACTGTGTGAAAAGAGGGTGTGTCTCCTGAGCTAAGGAGTGAGATGGGGCCTGGGACCTCCAGGAGAGAAGAGGTGTTCACATGGCAAGGAAAGTGTGGCTCATATGATGAAGAACAGATGTTCTGTAATTATGTTTGCCCAAACATATATGTAGGTTTCTCAGATACAAAGCTCGTTTCTGGTAATAACCCTAATTTTGGTAAGACCACCAATTTTCATACTAGGTAGTTATAGAAGTGATAAACATTTCTTAAGATGAACCTTGATGAACCTTAGATGGAGATAATTCACATGCCAAAGTGCCTGTCTGGGGGACACATTACTCAACATCTTGGGAGGCCTGTCCTTCAGAGCATCATAAATGAGGGGAAGAGCAGATGAGGGTGAGGATGGGCCAGGACCAGGAGGCAGATTAGGCTACAGGCCTCCTCAATGTGGTTGGGTCCTGGGGCAGGACGTGGAGGGGCACTGAGGGAAAAGGGACAGACTGGTCTATGGGGCCAGAGCACTTGTGTCAGGGGTGGAGTGACAGATGTGGGGAGAAGTAAAATCTGTTTTCCTTATGCTTTCTTGTTTTTAATATTTTCTTCATCTCTCGATACTATTGATAATAGTGTTAGGGCTCCTTCTTCTTTGCTTTCACAATAAGCACTCTCTGCGGGGACCAGTCTCCAGCAAAATGTCGTGTCAGGGGTTCCTGAAAGGATGAGACAGCGTCGGCGTAAACGAAAGGACTGAGGGGAAGGGGATGAGGTAGAATGAGGAGACACTGACACTTGGTGCTAGTATCTTCTGCTGAGAGGCTTAGCAGGTTCTTTATTTATACATTTTTGCAAGCAGTGAGATCACATTATCATGTGCATAGAAACAAAGCAGAAACAATCAGTGCATCTCTTTTCCATAAACTTTTGGCCACTATGTGCTCTCAGCAAGAAGGCAACCTTCAAGGTTAATAAAAAAACTAAGCCTTACATGAGAACTCATTGTTTCAGCTATACAATAACCTAAGACAGTGGATAGCCACCAGTACATCCCTATCAGCTAAAGCCTAAGCAAGAAAAGACTTTTCTTATTCTCATGGCCTTCACAGCAGGGGTCAGCTGCTACTCAGCTATCAGAACTTTTTCTACCTAGAAACTCCTTAACTCAAATAGCTTCATTTAAAAACCTTCCCAAGAAACTTCAAGGGAAGGCAAAAGAAGGACCTACTATAATAGTTGTATTGTAATGCTTGTCAGGCATGTTCAATAACTTGTCTCCCATTGTCAAGTGGGCCAAATGTTTAATAATTAGTTTCTAACAGATAATTTCCGTGCCGTTTATTTGCAGTATACTGATGCATATAATATAGTGCCTAATGTACTTTTGGGAATTTTTTTTTTTTATGACCAAGAACAAAAAGTGAAGGGATGTTAAATCTTCAGCCCCAAGTTGTGAGCACAAGGAATCTTCGGCCCCATGGTGTGAGGCCCTTTAGCTTCCTGCTTGCCAGTGTCTTATCTGGCTGGGGCAACAAGGCCTCCTGCAGCAACTCTCCTTACTCCCAGCACGGGACTCAGGTGAGATTTACACGTGTCTTTGTCACCTTTACTCAGGGTCCACCTCTCATGACAGTGTAAGCTAATGTCTCCAGGGGCCTCTCTCTGCTCCCCATTGTATCTGCAGGGAGGCAGCTTGGGAGGCAGGAGCCAGCCAGGGAGAGGGATGCTGGAAGTGAAGAGGAGGCAAAGGCAGAGAACACTTGGGAGTTGCTCCCTGGTTTCCTGAGAAAAACATTTCTCAAAGTGTGGTCTGTGGAGACCTTGAAGTCACCAAAAACCTTTCATGGGATTCCTAAAGTAAAACTATTTTCAAAACATCACTTAGACACCATTTGTCTTTTCACCATTTTGGCATTTGTTGGTAAAAATTCAGTAAGAGTGGAGCTTATAGCACCACTGCAGAAGCAGTAATTCTTCACCAGCACTTACCTGCAGGAACAAACATTAAAACTAGTTTCACTTGAAAATGTCCTGGGAAAGCATTAAAAGTTATCTTCATTATTGTGTCATCCTCAACTCCACATTTTAAAATATGTGGTGTGCTGACCTGAAGGATACACAGAGCACTTCTGCAGCATTCCCAATCACTGGTCCCAAGGAAAAAATTTGTATGAGATGAATTAGAATTTTTTATTTGTGGGCAACACCAATCTTACCTTAAGGGATGAATGACAAAAACTAAGGTTATTTTAAATTTCTCCCTACCGCCCCCAGGTTCCCACTCACTGAGGTGTTTCCACACCGTGATGTCCCGGCCGGCCCCGGGGAGCCCACTACATCGCTGTGGGCTACGTGGATGACACGCAGTTTGGGCGGTTGGACAGCGACTCTCCAGATTGGAGTGCGGAGCCACAGGCGCCCTGGGCGGGGCAAGTGGGCAGGAGGACCTGGACCAGGAGACAGGGAACCAAAGGGACACCGCACAGTGGTTCAAAGAGCTCCTGAAGGACCTGCGCGGCCGCTACAACCAGAGCGAGGACGGTGAGCTTCGCAGAGCAGGGCCAGGGTCAGGTCACCCCCCCATTCCCACCATCAGGCCGGGGTGTCCCGAGTCTCAGGGTCCACTGACCCCTCGAGGCTGGTGATCTGCCAGGACCCTCCCCGGGAAGGGACTGTCCTGCCGGCCTTTCATTTCAGTTAGGGTTATTCAGGTGTGAGTTGGGGTGAGTGGGGGGCGACCTCCGGGCTGACTGCGGCGGGGGGGGGGGTGGCGCAGGGTCTCACACCCTCCAAAAATGTGTGGCTGTGAAGTGGGGCCAGACCTGAGTTTCCGCGGCGGGTATGAGAAGTTCGCCTACAAATGGCGCGGATTTCATCTCCCTGAGCGAGGACCTGCGCTCCTGGACCCCCGCGGACTCGGGGGCTCAGATCATCCAGCACGAGTGGGAGGCGCAGGAGGGCCGAGCACATCAGGCACAGTATACAGGGCAGGTGCTTCCTGTGGCTCCTCAGACTCCTGGAGATGGGGAAGGAGGTGCTGCAGCGCACAGGTAAGAGGGGCCACAAGGCCTCGGACCTCCCCTCACCTGGCGCCCCACAGGGAACATGGAATAATGGGCAGAACAGCACCTGCTTTCTGGGCAGAGAGGGAGGAGCCCCCTGGGTTTCATGTTCGTGCTAGAGAGACTCGCCCAGAAGACACCACTTTTCTGGACGGTTAAGGAATCCAGTCTCTCCTGAGGGAGGGAGGCCATCCTGAAATAACTCTCCCTGGATCCTTGTGACCCGGCAGCCATCCTGGAACCATGAGTTTCTCTTTCAAGGTCTTGGTTTTGGTCTGAGAACATTTCTGGATCTGACTCCTGCCTTTCTGTGTCATTCACCCTCCACCCAGGTCAGGAGCAAAAGTCTGTGTTCTTCTTAGAGACCTGCGTCCTCCTACCCTGGGCTCTCACCTGATTATGCCAGATTCTCCAGACTAGGCTGGTTCTGGGCTTTGTGCTTCCTCCCTCCAAACCAATTGTCATGTCCATTCTGAGGATGGTCAGTGAGGCTGCCTCAGTGTCCAGGAGGAAAAACCCAAAGTGTGAATTTTTTGTCCCTTCTCTCCTCAGATGCACCAAAGACACACGTGACCCACCACCCCACCTCTGAGCCTGAGGTCACCCTGAGGTGCTGGGCCCTGGGCTTCTACCCTGCGGACATCACCCTGACCTGGCACCGAGATGGGAAGAACCTGGCCCAGGACACGGAGCTGGTGGAGACCAGGCCTGGGGGGGATGGAACCTTCCAGAAGTGGGTGGCTGTGGTGGTGCCTTCTGGAGAGAGCAGAGATACACATGCCATGTGCAGCATAAGGGGCTGTTGGAGCCTACAGTCCTGACTTGGGGTGAGGAGGAAACGTGGCACAGGGCTTCTCAGGGGCATCAAGAGCCCTTTTGGAGACCGTCAGAGGGTCAGGATGTTCCTGGGGCTCAGGTCTCCCCTTCCCTTCCCTTCCAGGCCCCCTCCTCAGTCCTCCATCCCACCGTGAGCATCATTGCTGGCCTGTTTGTCCTTGGAGCTGTGCTCATTGTAGCTGCGGTTACTGCAGCTGTGAGGTGGAGAAGAAGCGCTCAGGTAGGAAGGGAGTGGGTGGTCTTGTTCACTGGGGCTTTCATGTCCCAGGAGAACTTGCCCTTCCTGGTTAGTAGGGAGTGTGATCCACACACATGTGTTGCCCAGTCTGGAGTTGATTGTGAACACTCACTGTTTGTAAAGCACTTATGAAAATGAATCACCAATTGTTCACCTTATAAATGTGGTGATGGGGATCTGTTTCCCAGGAAATGTCACAGGGAAGGACCCTGCTGTGGAAAGACTCCAATTCCCTTTCATATCCATTTTTCATAATATCCCTGTCCTGACCTGGGTCTCAGTCACAGTTCTAGAAACTTTCCTGTGACCAGAATTCGATTCCTTTAGGGCTCCATGGGCTGACTCCTCCCTTGCTCACATGAGGTTTCTCCTACAGGGGGACACACAGTCAGCTATAGTCAGGCTGCAGGTAAGTGTGGATCAGGAGTTGATCCCTGAGCCCCTGAGGCCAGTGTAGAGGGAACTCTAGGGGGAGTCACCCTCATTAGTTCCTCTGAGGGTCTCATCTCTGGGCTCTGACCAGGTCTCTTCTGTGCTTCCTCAGGCAGCAACAGCACCCAGGATTCTGGGATGTCTCTCACCCCCTGGGACACAGCAGAGGGGGCCAGGTTGTGGGGAGCTGTGAGTGGGACAGTCTTAGGAGCAGTTGGCTATTGCGATGTTATCACTTAATGTAACTCACCTGAATTTCTTCAATATTATTTTCCATCATAGAATGAGAGCTCTGCCTTGTGTGGGACGAATGTTATAGGATTTCCCCTCCCCATTTTGTAACTTCAGTATCCTCTGCTTTATTTAATTTTATTTGTTTTCTAGATATCAGTGAATGATATAAAACTTTTTATTAAATCTATTTATTTGTTCTCTTACATCATTTTTAATTTTTGTATAATATTTGATTTCTCTCTCAGGTGTAGTCCTTATAGTTCTCTCACTACCATAGCACCCATGATCCATCACTACAGTCCCTTGTGCTCTTCCCTCCCTGTTTGGAACCATCTTTCACCCTTCCCCCTGCTGTATGCCTCAGATCTAGGATCAGGCTGCAAGATTTGTCTTTATTCTGACTCTTTGTTTGATTTCTGTGTATCCCACATATAAAGGAAACTATCTGATATTTATTTTTTCCTTCCTACCCATTCATATTTCCCAAATGCATGAGTTTTATGTTTTGATCACTGAGTAGTATTCTACTGTATATATGGACCACACCCTCTTGATCCATTCATGACCCCCTGATTTAAAACAACAATGATAACCTGATTCAGGACATTTCCCAAGCCTGCGCTTGGGGAGTCTGATGCTTAGTTTCTGTTGCCTTCCCAAATCTGCTGCTTGGGGGAGTCTACCGCTTTGTTCTGCTGCTTGCTGTAGTGGAGAATT